>NW_007728923.1:218896-224142 GCF_000696425.1 Galeopterus variegatus
CTGCTCCTCCAGCTGCAGCGAGGGCTGCCCCTCGCCCTTCCCCGGCCTCCAGGGCTAGCGGGCGGCGGCCCTGCACCAGACCAGCGTGCGACTCTCTGAGTCTCCTCTTGCTTGGACTTGCTTACTTTGGGGAGGGGACGGTGCTCTAAGATATCCTGAAAAAGGAGGACCCTGATGGCCCCGACCAGAGCCTCCCGGCTGTGCAGCTGCAGAGGGACCCTCGGGAGACAGCAGGACCCCTATCCAGGCGCAGAAGCCGGGTGCCCAGAAGACCTGCCAAAGCATCCTCGGAAAACCCGGAGTGGACAGAGGAGGGGTTATGGGTGACAGACCCCCTGGGCAGAGAGGCACCCCGGCACCCCTTCCCACTCTGCAGGCAGCGAGCCAGCCTCTGGGCTTCCATGCTCGGACATTGCTGGTGTGGAGCTTTCTGCCAAAACGTGCACACCACCGTGCTGCTTCCAAAAGAAGCGAATGCTTGACCAACAGCCTGAGGAGAGAGGGCTGGGGGGCTCTGGTCTTTTACAAGTTTGGGGATTTTCTTTTTTTTTAAACAGGGATTAATCCCATGGCCATTTCTGGTGGTACTTCGGCCTCAAAGAAGATCTTTACCAAGAATCACTGTGTTTACATGAAATGACAATTTGATACTGTGTTTGATATAAAACTATTTTTTTGTTACTGGGGTTTACATCAAAACACGTTGTTTATACCACGAAATGATTTGGGGGGGCTCACTCATAGAAGTTGATGGCACTGTCTAAATCTCACCTTGTCACAGGTGAATGAAAACACGTCCCTTGATAAAATCAGGTGGTGTTTCTACAACCCAAAGCAGTTAGAAACCAAGGAGGTTCCTCTACCTGCATAGCTTTCATTTTCAAAAGAAAATTTAAACTATTATTTAAAATATTAACCTTCTTTTCTACCAAAATTTAAAAATGGGGGGCACTCTCAATTTTTTTAAAGAGCTTCACTGAATTAGGATATTTTTACTGTTTTTAAAGAAAATGTAAAGATGCAGCTTTTGCAGGGCATCCTCTAAAGCGATGCTGTCGCCTGCAGCCTAGTGAACACCTGCGCGCATGCGTCTCAGCCGTCAGAGGCGCTGCCTCCTCCCCCCTCCCCCCACCCCGCCTGCCTCCTGCGCACAGGTAAAGCCTCTGCTCGCGCACTGCGTGGTGATCACCTTGAGTGCAGATGCAGAAATGTAAACGGGGAGAGTTTGTTTTATTCACGTCATGCAGAACTAGAGAGAAAACTTCTGTTTTACCCTTTTTTTTGTGTTTCAGAAACAAATTCTGTTCTTTCAAAACATGTTCTTTGTTGTTTGCGCGGATATTTTTTTGTGTGTGTATATATGTTCATGTGTGTACATGTATATCTTGATGTGAAGAGCGTATTTATAGTCTTCATGCTGCTGAGCACACGTCACTTCACAGTCCTCCCCCGTGCCCACGCCCGGCCGCTGTCCCCACCGTGTTTCCAGGATGAAGCGCCCTCCCTGCCCGTGGCATGCAAAGCCGTCACTGGCCAGACCTCAGACTGTGGAAATAAAACAAAACGTGCAGACTCGGTAGCTCTTCTTCTGGTGTGTAAGTTATTTGGGAAATGACATGTAATACAATTTACCTAATATACTGTTCGGACTGCTCCTGTCTCCACAGGGGGTTGCCCTCTCTCCTCTGTGGTCTCTTCCTCATAAAGGCACTTTAAAACTTCACGTTTCATTCACCGTTGTTTTTTTTTTTTTTTTTTTTTTACTGCTGATGTCAATAAAATGTTAAAATCAGAGTCCTTTATTGTATAGATGACATTCGAATGAGTACTGGCAGCTCCTGCTGTCTGCCTTCACCTGTGAGGCGTTGGCGTTCCTGGCACTGCGGTGCTTTAGGACGGTCACAGGCACAGCCCAGCACGTGCACGTTAAAGCAGAGAAGAGGCCGGCAGTGAGCGGCGCCCAGGGCGAGGCAAAGTCCTGAAGCGTCTTATATGCTTTATATTATCAGACAGGATGACGATAGAACAGGCTCAAGGTTACACGCTTGTCAAAAACACGAAGGGAACAAAAGACATGCAGAGGAACCATTACTGAGTAATACAATGCATAACTTTTAAACCAAAAAGTTGGAGAATAAAGGAAGGCGGTGGGTGGGGAAAGGGAATCAGTACGGTGAACGGAAAACACAAAAGGTGACGGAAGAAACGGGTCCGAATGTGCCTGGCTCGCGATGAGTGTGATGTCGTGAAACTGGCTTCCTGGAAGACGTTCTAATTCGTTGTATCCAGTAACCGCAAAGAGACCAGAGAACAATGTTTTACAAAGGTTGAAAATAAAAGGAAAAGGATGTGACAGAAGGACGTAACAACTCACCAAAGGAAACCTGGCACAGCAATGTCAGTACCATAGGAATTAGGGTAAATATGAAATAGAATTTAGAGCAGTTGACAGAGCACAAGAACAGTATGCAGCATTCACGAGGCTGGAACGTCTGACAGTCAAGCTCAAATAGGGACCAGAGCTCGACAGTCGTGGCGAGGTGTCACCCATCTTTCGCAGAAACTGGCACCTGTTCGTCCCCCAAATAGAGAAATACGCGTTATTTCCCAGCACACATGGAATGTACACTAAATACAACACAATGAAAAAAACAGTTAAAAATGTTCTGGGGAATTTCAAAGCATGTTTCTAAATCATGGGTTAAGGGAAGACTGTCGTTGGTTTCTCTCTCTAGGACTGGACGGAAGTGTACGTATGGGAGGTTCAGGGGTGTACAGTGAAAGATTAGATTGGTATTTACAGCCTGACTGCATTTACTGTTTACATGACAAAGTAAATGAGTTCAGCCTTTAAGGAAACTAAAAACAAGAGCAGTATAACTCAAAGAAAGTGTAAATAAGGAATTGGTGCAATTCACAGAAGAAAATAAAACCAGAAACAAAACAAATCAACAAGGTCAAAACCTTGTTCCTTGGAAAATCTAATAAAATAGACCACTTTATAGAAAAACTGAGAAACCTTACAACAAATAAAGGTTAAATGAGAAAACCATTACGAACAGCCTTCTCTCAATACATTTGAAAACAGATAAAATAGGAAATTTCTTTTTAAAAAATTGTTAAAATTGATCAAGAAGAAATAAAATACTTGGGTTAATAAATAACAATTTAAAAAATTGAACTGCAGTAAAAAAAAAAAAAAAATCACTCCCAAACAGATATCAGACCCAGACGTTTTTATAGGCATACAGAAATACTTATGTGAACTATTCCTAAGGATATGAAAAGAGGGAAAGCAGCTCAAACTTATAAAGTAAGTTTAACCTTTGCCAAAGATTATGTTAAGAAAAAATAAAATTATAAATATAAATGCAAAAATTCCAAAGTATAATCAAATAAAACATAACCATATGTTATAAATAAAAGTAATACATTCTAACCAAGTAAGTTTGTCCCAGGAATGCAAGGATGATTCAATATCAGAAAATTAGTGCTATAATTTGCCATATTAACAAACTAAAGGGGAAATCACCAACTTAACAGATGCAGAAAACAATAATTCAACTTTTATTCAACATTCATTTATACTGCTTAGACAACTAGGAGTAAAAGAAAATTTCTTTAACCTGATAAAGTGTATCTAAAAAAAATCTTCACAGCAAAAATTTTAGGCATTGGGTCGGCCCTGCGGCTCACTCGGGAGAGTGCAGAGCTGGTAGGGCTGAGGCTGCAGGTTCCGATCCTATATAGGGATGGCCGATGCACTCACTGGCTGAGCGTGGTGCAGACCACACCATGCTGAGGGTTGCGATCCCCTTACCGGTCAAAAAAATATATATATTTAGGCATTGAAATATTTTAGAACCATCCCCGTTGGAGGCAAAACGGAACAGGGATGCCCTCTGCTGCTCAGATTTGTTTACTGATGTCTAGTGACCACAGCCAAGGAAAAGGAAATGAGGCTATGGATGGAAAAGTGACTTTCCATATCTAGAAAATCCAGGAGAATTCACAAATTATTAGAACTAATGAGTCCTCTAAATCAACCTACAAAGATCATTAACATTCCTAGCAATAACAAATTTAACAGCAACCAAATGGTAAAATACTAAAATAAATGTAACAAAATTTGTGGACAAAATTATGAAACATAATAGAAGATGATAAAAGAAGGCCTGAATAGAGGGGAGATTTTTATGGATGGGACAATTCAATATCATGAAAATGTCAGTTCTCCCCCAAATTAATCCATAAGTTTAATGTATTTCTATCAAAATCCCAGCAGAGTTCTTTGTGAAATGAGGAAATTGATTGTACTGTACATGGAAGAATAAAGGCGTAAGTGCAGCCGTGATGATTCTGGGGTGGACAGGAGAGGAGACGGGGAGGGAAGACCTGCCCTGCGGGCACCCAGACTGGCCGTGACGCTGCAGGCAGCAGCAGCACGTGGAACGGACCTGAGCTAAATTAGGTGAACAGATCAAGATTCCCAGACAGGTCTGTGGACAGAGTCACTCGTGGGTTCTGCGGATGGTAAAGTCAACCACTGGATACAGAATGTCCTCTCAGTACACGTACATGTTGTTGGTGCAGCTGGAAAATAAAACACGTCCCTAAACTTTTAAAAATTAAGATTATTAGAAGGAAATATAAAATATTGCCTTAGGGCAAGGATAGATTTCTTACACGAGACAAAAAACAAAACAAAACTGCACTTTAAAAGATGGACTAAAAGAAAAGATGGATAGATCTGAGTACCTCGTGATAAATTTCTGTCCACCCAAAGCCCCATGAACAGAGGTAAAAAGCAAGACAAAGACCCAAGGAAGATAGTTATGCTCGAAATCATAACCTTGAATCCTTAGATAAATTCTTTATTCCTTAAGCTGAAAATTATTAGGATCATACAGCACTGGTTCCCAGACTTCATGGCGTGTCAAAATCCCCTGGATGTTTGCTAAATACGATTCCTGGGACCACCCTTGAGATTCTGATTCCTTGTGGGGGTGGGGGAGTGCTGTGGTTTGAAAGTGCTTTGTCCCCAAAACTCATGTCGAGGCTTGGCTCCCAATGTGACGCTGCTGGGAGGTGGTGCCTTTCAGTGGTGATTACGTCATTAAGTGGATTAATCTCTTTCTCACTGGACTGGCAGCTCTAGAGAATGCATTTGTTCCCTCTGGAATGGACTGGTCTCTGCAAGGGCAGGTTGTCGTACAGCGGGCCTGCCTCGGTGTCTGGTCTTTGTC
>NW_007728923.1:225013-226231 GCF_000696425.1 Galeopterus variegatus
CTGCACATGACCTTTGAGCTTTTTGACAAATGGACCAGCTATTTTGAAGTTTAAAATTACAACAAGAGCTAAGGGACCACCCTGAGATAGATACTGTCAGAGAACTCAAAAGGGGATTCAACTGCACTTGGTGGAAGGGAAAATACTTCCTGTTGGGACCTCACCGAGCTCTCTGCTTCCTGGACCCCAGACACAGTCAGCAGTGAGCAAAGGACCTCAGGTGGCATCTTGAGACAGGTTGGGGTGCAGGTCTATGGAGAGGGATGGAGGTTGAGAGGTCAAGGGTTCAGGTCAGTAAAGTGGGGGTACAGGTCAATGGAGAGAGGAGCAGGTCGATGGAGGGGGATGGAGGTCAACAGAGGGGGTAGAGGTACAAGGAGGGGGTGGAGGCGGGTGGAGGGGAGCTGCTTTCCCGTCTCTCTCTAGCTGTGTGGCCTGCGCTAGGTGTGGCTGAAGTGCAGGAATCGCATGTCTCCCTCCAGCGGAGGGAAGCTGGAGGTCAGGCTCCCCAGCCAGGTCAGGCCTGCACAGGAATTCCCCGGTTCTCTAAGGGGTCTTTACGGCAGCAGCTCTGCCCGGGCCCACTCAACCACCCGGGAGGCCAGGGTGCCGTCAATCCCAGTGTTCCAGGACAGCCCTAGTCTTAGCATGGGAAGCCCCACACCCTGAGAATCCCTCTGTCCCTGGGTACCCAGGCTCGTTGGTCACCCCAGCTTGTGGCTGGCCCAGGCATGGGGGTGCCGTCTGCAGGAGGGGGCCCAGCTGAGGGGCAGAGTGTCCCTCCTCCTGTGCTACTCGGTGAGACTGTTTGACTCACCTGAGAAACCAGGCGTCCCATGCGAGGAACGGCACGGACAGGCCTGTCTCCTCTGTGGCTCTCTTCAAATCAAATACTCTCATCCACACCCAAAATATACTCCCTGTTTATTGGTGTTATTACTATGGGGTAGGACTTTTTCCCTGTGGTTTAAATTTGTTTTCCCAATTTACCGTCTAGTGTTGCAAGGGCTTTGGAATTGCAGACTGCACCTGAAGAGTTTGTGCGGGACACTCAGCCCAGGGCTGTGTGGGGGCCCAGCCGGGCTCCAGGCTCACAGGCCTGCCCTCCGCCCCATGCGAGCACCACTGCCGGGCACCAGGGGTCTCACGGGCATTCGCTGACCGAGCGCAGCTCTCAGCCAGGGCTGAGGACGCCTTCACCCCTCCCCCAGCCCCGTC
>NW_007728923.1:227350-228512 GCF_000696425.1 Galeopterus variegatus
GTTCCAATTTGATCTACTTTTCTTCCATACATCAGTGTCCAGGCACCATCCTTGATGGCACAAACTTTGGTGGGTTATTTTTTGTAAAACCTTTAGGAGCAGGGGTGCTTATTGCCCTCCCATGGGCACTGTCCCATGGAGTTGGACAAGCGCAGGGATTCCGGGGCCGCACGGGGCGTGGCTGCAGCTCACTCTGCTGCTCTGGGCTCCGGGGACAGTGTGGGGGCACTGGTTGCGCTGCCTGCTCACCACTCAGCTTTGCAGCCGTGGCCACCCTCCCTGCCCCACTTGGGACACTGAGGCCTGGTGGTGTTGAGGGACACGGGGACGCGCATTACCTCTGGGAGCCCTCACGGCAGCAGAAGCCATTGCCCTCTGACGTCCAGCATCTAGTGGCAGCCACATCACTGCCAGTGCCGTCCTTCCTTCAAAGTCTGGTAGCGTGGTCCTTCCAGTCCCATAGCCAGGAGTGAGCTGGCATCTGCAGTGAGCCTGCCACTCCGAGGTGACACTAGCTAGCGCCCAGGCCGTCCTTCCTCGGGACAGCATTGCCGACAATTTTTACCTTCTTTGTTCTATTCTGCCCTTTCCAAATTCTCTGCAATTGTCCAATTTACCTCTGGTCCTCTGAGAGCTTTTCTGGTTCAGATTTGCTTTTGCGCAAGGGTTCATGGTTCAGCTTGAACAGGCCCTGGCTTTTAGTGGCGTGTCCCCGCAGCTGCCAGTGACATGAGGGGCTCCTGTGCTCCAGCCCATCCACCGCCTGCCCAGGGCAAGGCTCCCCGCAAGGACTCTGCGCTGTGTCTCCTGCCTCCTGGGGACCTTGACTCCGATGTGCCCTGCCCACGTCCTCAACCTCTCCTTTCAAACCTGATGGATTCCCCGGGAAAGAAGACTTGCGAAAATCCCTCCGGTTTAAAAGAAAAAGACGTGCAGTGTCCCTGGCCCTCCATGGCCCTGTGGCTGCCGCCTCTGCTTCCCTCCCCTGCCCTGGCTTCCCCTCACTCCCATGACGTGGCCTGAGTTCCATTCCGTCCCCTCCTCAGGGGCCCCTCCTGCTGAGCTCCCACAACTTCCCGGGGGCTGAACCCACCTTCCGCACAGAGGGCGGGCCACGAGCACCTCGTCCCGTGAGCGGACCCCCTGCCCCTCCAGCGCCCCG
>NW_007728923.1:229404-230540 GCF_000696425.1 Galeopterus variegatus
CGAGCACCTCGTCCCGTGAGCGGACCCCCTGCCCCTCCAGCGCCCCGTCCCCACGCCCTCCCAGCTTCCCCAGGGAGCTGGCTCTGATCGCGGCTCCTCTTCCCGCGCAGCCCCGCGCTGTACAGTCCCTGGCCCACGGTCCCCAGCAGCCACTGCCCCGAGGACACGGCCGGCTTTCCTGGCCTCATTCACGCTGCTCATGTCCACCTCCCTGCAGCCTTCAACAGCGCAACATCCCCGCTCCATCCATCTCCACACTCTCTCCAGGATGTGCTCCCCACGCCTGCGGGGGTCCCCTAAACAGTCCCCCAGCTCCACACGTTCGGACTGCGGGGACTGCCTCCACCTGGGTGTCCTTGGTGAATTCAAGCCTCACCAGCCTCACTTTCCTCATAAACAAAGTGGGCACACTGGTTACCTACAAGTGACCGTCAGGTGCTCTGCTGTCTGCCCCAGGGACCCAGAGGAGGTCTGGAGCTCAGCAGGAGTCCCCGTGCAGCAGAGGGGCCAATGGGAGACCAGCGAAGGCAGCAGGTGCACAGGACTGAGGGCCATGGGCCCAAGAGTGAAGGTGAACAACGTGCCACTCGCGGAATGGGACGAATGTTCCTTCAAGAGCAGGGTCGCACAGGGAAAGAGAGAGACAGACGACCACGTGCCACGAGGCTTGGGGTGGACTGGGTGGGAGGAGAGAGCCGGCGGACCACACCGGAAAGCAGCCGGGACTCTCCGAATGTGACAACAGAGAGGGGGCTCCTGAGACAGACAAAGGAACGCAGAGAAACCCACACGCACTTTGCCGACAGCAGTTACACATGTCGATTTTGGAACAGAATAGCGTTTAATCCCCAAAGTTAACATGTTTATGTATGTTCTTTCAATGATGTGTATTTATGCGTGTGTTCGTATATCCATTTTGTGTGCCAACAAAAGGGACTGTTCAGTGTATATTGTTTCCTCTTTTTCGCTTGACATCACGTCATCTTAAGCATACATTTGGTGGCACACAGGATGCCATCGAGTTGTTTCAGATGATTGTCATCAGTAGCTCCCGTATGGCTGTTTTTCTGCATGCCTCCAAGGATTTCCTTAAGATGAATTCCCAGAAGTTAAGTGACCAGGTTGGAAAGGATGAA
>NW_007728923.1:231086-232440 GCF_000696425.1 Galeopterus variegatus
CTCCAAGGATTTCCTTAAGATGAATTCCCAGAAGTTAAGTGACCAGGTTGGAAAGGATGAAGGTGTTAAATTAAATTTCATGAGCTTATTGCCATGTACTTGTACGGAAGGTTGTGCCA
This sequence comes from Galeopterus variegatus, assembly GCF_000696425.1. NCBI lineage: Eukaryota > Metazoa > Chordata > Mammalia > Dermoptera > Cynocephalidae > Galeopterus > Galeopterus variegatus. The sequence continues at coordinate 231,206 of NW_007728923.1, forward strand.
TGCTGCCTGTTACCAGCTACCCCTGGGAAAGCACACCAGTGTCACATTCAGCCAGGCCTGTAGGCAGCACGTTCTCTGTGGCCCTGAGCACTTCCTACGGCTCAGATTAGACAGGACCATGTGGGTCCCATTGCTGAACAGGACGGGATGGTGTAGGTGGTTTCCGTGCCATCTTGGCGTGGCGAGTTGCGAGTGTTTCATGGACCTTCCACTTCTCAGTCTTCATCACCCAGGAGGAAGCCCACGTCGTCTTGCACAGGCAGAGGCGCGCCAACTCGTTCCTGGAGGAGCTGCGGCCGGCCTCGCTGGAGAGGGAGTGCAACGAGGAGCGGTGCTCGTTTGAGGAGGCGCGGGAGATCTTCAGGAACGAGGACAGGACAGTGAGTCTGCCCTCGAGGGCACCCTGGGTGGGTGCACAGAGGCCGTGAGAGGCAGCAAGGGGATATTTGGGGCCGCGCTTCTGTCGTGGAGTCCCCTGCTCCACGATTTCTGCAATGGCGAGCGTTCCAGTGCAAGGGAACACGCAGCGGCCCTGCGTGCCAGCAGCCTCGCATGCACAGCCCTCCCTGTCGGGTCGCTTTGCCCTGAGGACGACTTCACTTTCCTCTGCCATGTTCCCCACCTGTTGCTGTTCCAGGAACATCCTCCAAGGCACACTGTCCCTACTGTCAGCCACACCATGCATGCTAATTTCTACATCCGAAAATATAATTCAAAAAGCGGATTTGATGTGTCCCCAGGTCCCCTCAGGATCGAGGGCTGCCCGTGCATCAGGGAAGCGCCGCTGGCAGAATGCAAGTGGTGGGCAACCGCCAGGCAAGCCTCTCGCGGCCATGCGCACTGGTAGCCCCTCAGGGAAAACGCGTGAGGAGCCACACGGAGGGAAACAGCTTCCTCTGTCACACTCGGGCCTTACGGATAGAGTCGTCGTCATTCCTGGTTTCACTCTACGAAAGATGCATATTTAAGCATTTGGAACATTTTCCTTTTCTTTTAAACATTTCCCTTGAACATCCTCACCAGAAGTGTGGGTCACATGACGGTGGGGAGACGGGGCTCTGGGGTAGGGAGGGCTCAGGGTTTTGGAGGCAAAGACAGAGCCAGGTCACAGTTCCTGCAGTGACCACACTGGGATTGCTGGCTCCTTGTTCACTCTAGTCGTGACAATTTCCTCACCAGCCCAAACTCACACCACGTCTCACACTCACAGGACCCAACACCTCACACTCACAGGA
>NW_007728923.1:233831-234038 GCF_000696425.1 Galeopterus variegatus
CCCTCACACCTCACACTCACAGGACCCAACACTTCACACTCACAGGACCCAAAACCTCACACTCACAGGACCCCCCTATGTCACACTCACAGGACCCTCACACCTCACACTCACAGGATCTCACACCTCACACTCACAGGACCCTCACACCTCACACTCACAGGACCCAAAACCTCACACTCACAGGATCTCACACCTCACACTCAC
>NW_007728923.1:234890-239819 GCF_000696425.1 Galeopterus variegatus
CACAGGACCCCCCTATGTCACACTCACAAGACCCTCACACCTCACACTCACAGGACCCAACCAACACCTCACACACACGGGACCCCCACACCTCATGCACACGGGACCCCACACCTCACGCACACAGGACCCTCCACACTCACAGGGTGCATTACAGTCACCAGGAAGTAGGTTCTTGAGACGGAGGCTAACATGACCCTTTCTAGGCAAATTGAGCATGGTTACTCCATGCAGTTTAGCACGTCTTCGTTTTGGCAGCATTTTCAACATTTCTCATCTGTTTTGTTCTCACAGCATCCGGTGAGTTTAAGTGCAGTTGGCCATAAGTTACTTCAGGGATCAGTATTAGCAACAGAGCCCTTTACATTTCATGAAATGCTTTACATCTGTTGCCGCACCTCCTCCTGGTATCAGCCCCGCGTGTGCACGACACCCCATCGGAGGAGATGTGCTGCAGAGCATGTGTGTCTTTTTCCAGGTTCACAGCTTGGAGGTGGCAGAGTCAGGGCTGGAACGAGTGTTCTGACTTGGGAGAGGGAAATACGTGGCCTCTGGTGGCCTTAGATGTCCTGGGGTGGGGGGAGATTTGAAGAATTTCCCCTCCAGATGAACCCACCTCGTCAGCAGAGGGAAATCTGGCTTCCTGAAGCCATCGCTAGGGCCCAGGTCAACAGCCCCTCCCCGCCCTGCCGCAGCCTGTCAGTTCACTCCGTGGGTACTGTCAGTGGTTGCTTCTGGTGAATGTGGATCTAATGTGGCTTCCTCTCTTGTTCCCTCAGAAGCAATTCTGGACTTCTTATAATGGTGAGTAGGTGAATGGCCCATTTTGATCTCGCCCTGCCTGACCTTTTCCTCAGCATACTAACACCAAGTAACTCCACAGATGGGGACCAGTGTGCCTCAAATCCGTGCCAGAATGGGGGTTCCTGCGAGGACCAGCTCCAGTCCTATGTCTGCTTCTGCCTGGATGACTTCGAGGGCCGGAACTGTGAGACCAGTGAGGCCAGGCTTCCTGACTTGTAGCTTGCAAAGAGGGCCCCAGGGAGCTGACGGGAGATAGCCTGGCCACTGAGCTGCACAGTGCTGGTGGTCAGGTGTGGGGACTGGCCCAGCCTGGCTGCAGCCCTGGTAGAAGTTGATTTAGGTGACCCTGAAGGCCCTTCTAACCTGAGGATCTTCAATCCGGGCTTCTAAGTTTCTGATTCTCAGCCTTGATGGGCTCCCAGCCTAGGAAACTGGTTGGCCTGAGAAGGCCCAGGCAAGACAGGCTGTGTCACTGCCCAGTCCCACACTTGCTGAAAGCTGATATACTCACAGCTACAGCTTATCACAGCAGAGGATGCAGCTTAAAATCTGCAAAAGGCACAGGTGCGAGCTTCGACTTATCCTCTCCCAGTGGAGTCATGCAGACAGAATGACGTGTGACAAGACATGGAAAGCTCCCTGGAGCCTCAGTGTCCACACATTTTACTGGGCTCAGCCATGTAGACACGGATGACCACTGTGTGGCTGGCCTCAGCCTCCACGCCTCTGGGGACCAGGTTGATTGATACGTGTGGCTCAAGACCCTGCCAGACATCACACTGTTAGCTAGACATCTGGTGTGGCCCAAGTCCTGCAGGTCAGGCAGGATGTCCCAAGGGCTAAAGGCCACCTCGCAGGAGCTGGCGCAAGGTCAATCCTTTCCCATACAAGTGTGCCTTCTTATACTGAATGGGCTTTTCTGGGCCGCAGCCACCTTGCTCTGAGCAGAACAGAGCCAGACCGAGTGAAGGAACCACTAAGGAGAGGCTTCCTGCTGGTTACATGGCCTAGAAGCCTCCGCATCCTAGCTCAGCCCCAGTGCTCAGCAGCCTTGCTGTGGGCCCCTCAGAACAGGCCTTGCCCTGGGAGCCCCGGGTTTACGCGCTGAGCCAACCGCCCCTCCCACGCCAAGCAAAGCCGGTTGACTTTCTTTGTGTTCTGTCCAAGTCCACGGCCTACGCTGGGACTGACTGTGTGGCTCATGGGGCACAAGGGCCACCTTGCAGAGCCACCTCAGCTCTCTGGCCCTCGCAGCGACCAGGTCTCTGATGCAGGTGGACACTTTTACTGACCCCAAGTGACTATTACTTCTCTCATCAGCTGCTGGGAAGGGGGATAATTCTGGAGGCTGCCACGCACTAGGCTGGCACCCCCAAATGCCTCTGCAGCCAGCCCTGCTCCCCTACTAGCTGGGCTGCCCATGTGTGACCCCCACCTCCTGATCTCATCCTTCTGGATCCATCTACAGAGGGGGTGGTACCAAGCTTAGGCCCTGCAGCCCTCAGCTGGGTGCCATCTTTCAAGCAGAACCTGCTGCTGGCCCTGAGAATGGCTGCTGCTGGGGCTGGTTTTCGCTGACCTCACGGAGGCCCCTCTCAGGCTGTCCCCTTCCTGTCCCCAGATAAGAAGGACCAGCTGATGTGTGTGAATGAGAATGGTGGCTGTGAGCAGTACTGCAGTGACAACACGGAGGCTACACGCTCCTGCTGGTGCCATGAGGGGTACACACTGCTGGCCGACGGGGTGTCCTGTGCGCCCACAGGTGCGGGCTCCGGGGTCTGTTTGCTGTCTCATGTGCCAGATGATCAGTCCTCAATCCACGTCCTGCTGCAAGTTGTCTTGTTGGCTAAAAGAGGAGGGGAGGGGGGCTTAACATCTGCTGGGCATCTGCTCCAAGCTGGCTGCCTGCGAGGTGGCGAGGAGGACAAGGGTGGAGAGCAGGCCGGAGCACCAGGACCAGCAGGTGCCCTGGGGGCGGGTCCCCGGATGGTCTCGGGCCCCCTGCACATTCTAGGCAGGCCAGGGAGCCAACTGAGGCCGTGTCCCACTTCCAACTCCCACTGGTGAGACCTCTGCTGGGTTCACAAACCTACATTGACACACCCTGTGTCTGCACTGACCGCTGCACAATTCTGGATTCCAAAACTTTTTAAAGTATGTGCTTTTAGGAAAATGGAAGTATCTCCAAACCAACCTCCAACCAACGAGGTTGCAGTTGCAAAGAGTGGGGCACCCCAAAGCCACCGCGTCTCCTCAGAGTGGACACGCCCAGGCTAGTCCCAAAAGCATGAAGACCAGCCTGCCACCTCTAAATGCTTTATTATCTGGTCTTTATTGGGGCAGACCAAAAACTACAAGCAGGGTCCATATAGCAGCATGGTTGTTTGCAATGGTGGCTTATCTTTAGATGGAGCACCACTCACCTTCCAGAAACTTTGAGCAATGCATCTCCTTCCCCTTGAAAAACAAGAACTCACTTCCCAGAAGTCACGCCCTCTGTCCCCTCCAGGACCGGTCCTGCCTGTCCTGCTCCCTGTGGAGGCCCTGCCCCGTGGCTCCTGCCCTGGGACCTCACCACAGCCCCTCCTCAGCCTGGGGGCCCCTCAGATGCAGGAGCTTCCGCACCTCTGCCCACATTCGCCCTCCTAAGTCTCCACATCCTGCTGACTTTGTTTTCCACAGTTGAATACCCGTGTGGAAGAATACCTATCCTGGAAAAAAGAAATGCCAGCAACCCCCAAGGCCGAATTGTGGGGGGCAGGGCGTGCCCCAAAGGGGAGTGTCCGTGGCAGGTAAGCGTTCCCTGGCCCAGGCCTGTGCCAACCCAGTTTCCAGCCCTGGTGTCCCCTGGCTTTGGGATCTCTGGTCCTGAGGGACTTGGAGCTTTTGCAGGAGCTGATCAGCAGCCCTCGAGGGGAAGGGCAAGGTCAGCCCATCCCGCCCCCAGCTCAGCAGCATCCTCCTCCCCCGGCGGCAGGGGAGGAAGAAGAGACAATGGCATTTGTTGAGGGTCTGCTCCGTGCAAGGCCCACGCTCGGCGCTCTGCCCGCACTGTCTCGTCTTGTTCTCACGCCAACTCCTGCGGCAGGTCTTTGCCTGAGCTTTGCAAAATCAGGGCCGTTGGGACACAGTTATGTGACGGTCCTGGGAGGTGCACAGTGGACTCCAGCACGGGCACGTCCACAGCCGGGCCAGGGCCCAAGAGAGCACCTCAGCTGGGCGGCCGCCTGCTAGACCCGGGTCCCAACAGCTTAGGGTTTCAGAGGCAAATTTCGTATCACCACTGGTCCCTCGGGGTACAGGGAGGTAAGTCACCAGGGAACTGAGGACAGCACGTGACCTCCAGCATCCTTGTGCCCTTGCTCAGGCCCTGCTGACTCTGAACGGGGCACTGCTATGTGGGGGGACCCTGCTCGATACCAGCTGGGTGGTCTCGGCTGCCCACTGCTTTGACAAGATAAAGAGCTGGAAGAACATGACCGTGGTGCTGGGTATGTGTGTCCTGCCTGTGACCGGGAGGGTTCTGGGAGCATGTTGCCCAAAGGATTGAGGCTCCAGGCCAGGACCCGGTGACATCTCCAGAAAGGGGCCACCGTGGCCACCACCCTCTCGGCCTTGCTCCTGCTCCCAAGTAAAATGTGAAATGACTTGGTGTGGCCGGAAGCAGCTCTGCCCACGCTGCCCCCTGTGGGCCTCCCTGGGACCTGCCCGTGGGGCAGGGCCTCTTCTGCTGGGTTTATGGGCAAGAAAAAGACACCAAGGAAGGTCGGGCCTGGTCTGGGAAGAGCTGGAGCGTTTGGGCGCCCTCTCCGCCCCTTCCTCACTGGCCTTCAACACCCCAGGCTCCCGATTCAGCCCCAGCTCACACCCTCCCACGTGGCCCACTGTTACCAGCTGTTACCAGGGGGGCTCAGCCTGGCCACCCTGGGGGTCACATGCAGGCCCTGCCTGGGCCCTCTCCTCCCCTCCACCCACAGCGGCCCCAGGCTGACGCCCCTTCCTCACTGGCCTTCAACACCCCAGGCTCCCGATTCAGCCCCAGCTCACACCCTCCCACGTGGCCCACCAGCTGTTACCAGGGGGGCTCAGCCTGGCCACCCTGGGGGTCACATGCAGGCCCTGCCT
>NW_007728923.1:239829-251725 GCF_000696425.1 Galeopterus variegatus
GGGGCAGGGCCTCTTCTGCTGGGTTTATGGGCAAGAAAAAGACACCAAGGAAGGTCGGGCCTGGTCTGGGAAGAGCTGGAGCGTTTGGGGGCCCTCTCCTCCCCTCCACCCACAGCGGCCCCAGGCTGACGCCCCTTCCTCACTGGCCTTCAACACCCCAGGCTCCCGATTCAGCCCCAGCTCACACCCTCCCACGTGGCCCACTGTTACCAGCTGTTACCAGGGGGGCTCAGCCTGGCCACCCTGGGGGTCACATGCAGGCCCTGCCTGGTCCCAGAAGAGGCTCCAGACCCAGAAATGGGCGAGAGGGGCGAGGCAGGGTGAGGCCGGGCACAGGGGGACATGCCATGAGCGTTTCGGCTTCCTGCCAGGCGAGCACAACCTCAGCGAGAAGGACGGAGACGAGCAGGAGCGGCAGGTGGTGCAGGTCATCATCCCCGACCGCTATGTCCAGGGCATGACGGACCACGACATCGCCCTGCTCCGCCTGCAACGGCCCGTGGCCCTCACTGACCATGTGGTGCCCATGTGTCTGCCCGAGAGGACATTCTCCGAGAGGACGCTGGCCTACATCCGCTTCTCGCGGGTCACCGGCTGGGGCCAGCTGCTGGACCGGGGCGCCACGGCCCTGGAGCTCATGTCCATTGAGGTGCCCCGGCTGATGACCCAGGACTGCGAGGAGCAGTCGGAGAAGGGCAGCGACTCCCCCCGTGTCACGGAGAACATGTTCTGCGCTGGCTACCCAGATGGCAGCAAGGACGCCTGCAAGGGGGACAGTGGCGGCCCCCACGCCACCCGCTACCGGGGCACGTGGTACCTGACGGGCATCGTCAGCTGGGGCAAGGGCTGTGCGGCTGCAGGCCACTTCGGGGTGTACACCCGGGTCTCCCAGTATGTGGAGTGGCTGAGCAGGCTCATGGACTCGGAGCTGCGCCCAGGCCCCCTCCTGCGAGCCCCCCTCCCCTAGCACCGCGTGTCAGCCCCAGCCCTGCCCCGCAGCCGGACAGCCGCTGCTGCAGAGAGTTGTCCTGGCACCAGACCCCCTCCTGGGGTGGGGGTGGGAGAGAGGGAGGTAGAGACTGGGAGAGGGAGAGAGGGTGCACTAACAGAGACTCGGAGAGACCCGAGACCCAGAGACTAATAAGGGACAGGCTGAGAGGGACAGGAAGGTGAGAGACTGAGGCAGACAGACCCTGGGGACGAGACCCCAGCCTCCCCTGCCCATCTGCCCCAGCCCAGCTTGCATGTGCCCTGCTGATGGTCGGGCTGTTCTGTCTTCGCTGCTGGAGACAGTCAAGGCACGCACACACGTGTGTGCACGCGCACACGGAAGCACGCGTCGACGCAGGCTGTCTTCTGAAGGCTCTTGTCAACTTTCGGTTTTTCTTTCCTATGCGAGTATTTCATTCATTTTAGACCAATCAGAAGCGCCTTCCATGCATTTCGGTGGATATCCTTCCAGATCCTCCTGTATGTGTATTTTGAACGTAACATGACAGCACACGCGGCCGGCTGCTTCCTTGGCTCACAGTAAACACTGACTCCTCCCGCTGCCTGGCTGTGTCTGCTGTCCATCAGGCTGTCCGCTATCTGGTTAAGTGAGTCCTTGCTGTCACCCACCTGAGAGGCTCTTGTCTTTCACAATTATCAGTGTCACTGAATTGAGCTTACACGGGGGCTGTTTTTTAAAAACCAAATCCCTGGGTGTTTTAAGTCTGTACCTCCCAGGACCCTGTGCGGTTGGGTGTTCTCTACGCCCAAGGCCCTTGTCAAGGATGTTTCTCAAAGAGGCCCAGGGGCTCCTGCCTGGAATCACCAGGGACACATCACTAAATGCAGGTTCCCAGGTCCTGCCTGGAAGGGCTGGATCCATGTGGGAAGGATCCTGCCTGCTACCCTCTTGTCAAGTCCCAAGGGTGATTGACCTAAGGCCACCACTTGGCCTCTGTGGGGAAGAGTGAGACTCAAACATACAGAGAAGTCGGGAGTTGACAAATTTGGTGGTCCTGGGGCACAAGTGGTGCTCAACTGTGAGGTGGGCGCCAAGAGCTGATCTTGGTGACAACAAATCAACCTTTACTTTAGAGTCGACCCAGGGTCTGCACACTGTGGCCGAGGGCTAGATCCAGGCCACCCTGGAATGCACCTATTAGTTTATTTCTCGTCCACATTGTGACAGAGACCGTCTGGCCACAAAGACCACCTGACCCACAGCCTAACGTTCTCGGTTTCAGGACACGCTGGCCAGACTGTGTTCCTAACAATCTCCCCAAGCCATGGAGCCAACGAGGGTTGGGCCTCCTGTATTGAGAGTCTGACCCTGACTGAGTCACTGCACCTCGGTTTCCTCATCTCTAGAATGGGAGCCCACTCAATGCCTGTCGTGAGGATGAAATCAGTGCAGGTAGAACGAGGCTGGGAGGGCCCAAGGCCTGTCATCTACGTAAACATACAGATGCCTCAGAGATTTGGGGGGAAATTCTGCAACCGAGACACACTGAGTCTCTGGAAGCTGCTCTAGCTTCTTGGATATGAAATTTGGCAGGACCCCTCCTCCTGGGAGGAAGCGGGGATGGGGCTAGGGGGCAGGCCGGGAGCCACCCGACCTGCCTAAGGAAGAAACAAGGGGGGCTACGTAGGGTCCTGAGAAGAGTACTGGCCTGGCCTCAGTTTCCCCAACCGTCAGTGGTCAACGCAGGCACCCACCTCACAGTGCTGCCGTGAGTTGGGTGCCAGGTGCCCCTGAGAGGCCTCATTGAGGGTCTGGGGGACCCCTGAGAGCTGACGTGCTAGATATGGGGTGTGCCAGCTATGGTGGGTCAGCCCTGCTTTCTGTGAGTGGTGGGGTGGAGTACAGTGGGGCCATGGCCACCTAGGCCCAGGCCAGGGTGGAAGGAGGCAGAGAAGGGGCCTGCCCGCAAGGCCAGCGCTGCCCCTCGGCTTCGGTCGCAGAGACTGTGTGTCTGCCATGAGCATCTCATCCTCCACACTCACACAGGTCGGGTCTCTCCACACACCGGGCTGCCCTGAGGTGACACCATGGCACAGAGAAACCAGGGGAGGCAGGAGCCCAGCTCCAACTGCTGCATCGCCATGCGGGCCCCTTTCCAAGGCCCAGACTGTGTGCACTGCCTGGTGCTTGCAGCAACCACCCAGTGAGGTACCCATGGGTGGTGTTTGCTGAGCACCTGCAGTGTGCCAGGCACCCCCTACACCAGCACAATCCCTGTGCTCATGAGGCCACGTGCAAGTGGCCACACAATGGAATAATCTGCCAGGCCCGACGTGGCATGTGGCAGCAGTGAGCACAAGGTGTCAGGAGCCCCACTCCCGGCCACCAGCACGCAGATGGCAGAGCACTTGCCACGCAGGCTGATATTTGGTCTTTTCTTCCCAAGACCCTCGTGTCAACATCCCAGCGACTCCTCTGGCTGTTCAGCCAAGAAGCTCGGGGGCCTGAGGTTTCTGGGCTCGGAGAGTACTTGGTCTGCACCCCACTCTGCGCACACATACCTCTCCCACAGTGCCGCATGGCCAGCATGGGGACACGCCTGGGAGGTGAGGTGCTTTCCGCTGTCACAGACCTGAATTAACTCACCCTTCCCTGGTCTCAACTCCCAGGGCCACATGTTTATTGGACAATAAACAGCTGCCACTTTGCAGAGCCTAGTTCTGGGATTTTCACGGATAAGAACCAGAGGTGAGTTTCCACACATCCCACAGAGGCTGTCAGTATTAAACAACTGTCCCTGGGCACCCCCATATTTCCCAGCCCCAAACCCAGCAGTGACAAGCCCAGCAGCAGGACCCCCAATCCTGGCCCTTCAGTGTCCAAGCGGCCTCCTTCCCTCCCCGGCTGACCCCTGGACTGCGCGTCAGTGACAAATGAGCTTTACTGTGATAAGCCACTGACAGCTCAGGGTGCGCTTGTCCCGCTAGCCCGGCCCACCTACACAGCGAGTGATGTGCAGCCATCGTCCCAGGGATGCCCGGGACCCCACACCTGTGTCCACGTCCACGGTCAGCCATGGGGGCTGAGAGCCTTCGCCCACCGGCCCCTCCTTGCAGAGGCCCTCTCAGCCTCGGTTCACCCTGACCTGTGGATGGCAGATCAGGAGGGGGCTTCCCCTGCCAGAGCAGTCCCTCCAGGCACGCTGGGGAAGGGCCTCCCACCCTTCCAGAGTGTGTGTAAGAGCCTCATGGGCACAGAAGTTTCATAAGACACCTCCACGTCCCCAAGTCGCTGAGTCTGGAGTCAGTGGGGGCAGGGACAAGCCTGACAAGCAGGAGACAGTACAGGGACCACGTTCTTGTGTGACAAGGAGCCACCTGCATCCAGGCGCCCCGATTCCACCTGGACAGCAGCCCTGAGCGGAAGGACCGTTCCAAAGCCGGGCGCCGGGCGAAGAGTCCTGGCTCAATCCCCACGTGGACCCGCGCCGGCCTCCGCTCACGCTCCACCTCTCTCTAAACCTCAGTTTTCTGTTCTGGCCGATTCCACCTGGACAGCAGCCCTGAGCGGAAGGACCGTTCCAAAGCCGGGCGCCGGGCGAAGAGTCCTGGCTCAATCCCCATGGACCCGCGCCGGCCTCCGCTCACGCTCCACCTCTCTCTAAACCTCAGTTTTCTGTTCTGGGAAAGTGATACATCGTGGTTGTAAGGACCAAATGAGAGTCAGACGTGAACATCTGAAAACCGCGGAAGGAGCGCACAGTGACGTTGCTATTCTCTCCTCGAGCAGAAGGTTCCCACGGCCGCAGCTGGCCCTGCTGGACGCCGTCACTGTGAGGACGAGGTTCGGCTGGGACCTCCCCGGCCACCAGCTCTGCCGGGGGAAGGCGGGGCCAGAGGGACCGCTCTCCCGGTGGTCACTGCCCCTGGCCTCACCGGCAGGCCCAGGCTCCAATCAGAGGACAGCAGCCACCCTGGGAGCTCCGGGTGAGTGTACCTTGCCCCGGCGGCCTGTCCTCAGCCACACCATGGCGAGCCCACTGCCCCTCGTCCTGCTCAGCGCCTCCCTGGCCGGCCTCCTGCTGCCCGGGGGAAGCGGTAGGTGCCCCTCGCCCTTCAGGCTGCACAGCCAGCCCAGGGGAGGAGGGGACGAGGGCGGACGAGGGCGGACGCGAGCGGGGATGCCCTTGAATCTCGGCGGCCGCATGGTGGGGGCCCCGGTGCCTTTGAAGGCTGGCGTGAGATGGCAGGGCTTGGTCTTCCCAGCCAAGGGTGTCCTTAGGGCCAGCGATGTCCCCTGTGAGAGTCAGAGGGGTGGGCCAGAGGTCAAAAAGAGACAAAAACACAAGGACAGAGAGAGCAAGAGAGAGGAAGGAGGGAGAAAGAGACAGAGACGGAGACGGGAGACCGAGGATGCTGTGGGGGTGGCAGGCAGAGGCAGAGCCGAGGCAAGCTGGCGGGCACAGGGGGGTCACAGGCAGGAAGGAGACTGACAGACACCAGGGCTACTGCCCTCGGGCTGCACAGGCAAGGCCAGACAGAATCTCCAGACAGAGGGGGTGTCAGGGCCATCCAGGACCCCAGGCCCTGCACAAAAGAAGAGGCCCAGAAATTGGGGCGCAGGGCAGAGTTGGGAGACAGCACAGGAGGCAGAGGCACGTCTAGCAGGGGGACGGGAGACAGGGACCCCGGGGCTTGTTGCATCCTGGACAGAGTGGGTGGTCGGGGGCGCTGAGGAGCACACGGGAGACCAGAGTGTGCGGGAGGAAGAGGAGGAGTGGAGAGAAATCAGAGAGGGGGAGACCCTCATAGGGGACGTGGGGGGGAGACCCTGGTGACGGGGTGGGAGAGAGACCCTGGTGAGTGGGTGGGAGGGAGACCCTAATGAGCCTGACTGTCTCAGAACCAAGTTGACCTGAGCCCTTTTCCTTCCTGGGGTTTCCCTTTCCTCGTGAGTGCCCCTGACGCTCTAGCTCCAGGTAACCCACATAATTGTCTCTCAGTCCCAGCCTCAGCACCCCCGTCCTCCTCCCCAGCCTCCATCCCACCAGCCGCCCTTGCTGCCCCTCAGGCCACACTCCCCCACAGCAGCCCTGGGCCCTCCTGGAAGCACCAGGCCCTGCACCTGCGCCAGGGGTCAATGCCCGCCTGGCCGGTGAGTGAGCATGGGTGCTGATGGTCACCTGCTCCAGTGTGACCTCTTCTTAACTAACTACATCTGCGAAAAGCCTGTTTCCAAGCAAGGTCACATTCTGAGGCCCTGGAAAGGACATGAATTCAACCCTGTACTGCCAGTGGTTTTTGTAGTCCAACTATTCATTTTAATAAAATCAGAATATGCACAGCACGCACGGTGCTAGCCTTTCGACTAGGACAATTAGCAATCATGGAAGCTCTATGGCTCAAGTTTCTGTGCTTCTATTCAGCAAGTTTAAATCCACTCTTCCTGAGTCCTGACCTTATTGACTGAAAATATTGCTTACTGGTAAAATATTGCTTACTGGTAAAAAATTGCTCAGATGCAATTGCTGACTATGAATTACTGACTTTTCCAGTGCAACAAAGATAACCACATGTTTGAGGACTGCAATGTGCCAGACAGTAACTGGAAAAACAAATGCACACAACTAAACAAAACTCACATGACAAACATCTGAAAATCTAGGCACTTCATATCAGGGTTTTGGGTGTTTCTTTAATTTCTTAAGACAAGTGTATCAAAACCTCAGCATGTTTTAATTTCGAATTGCCAATCTCAGTTTTACTAACATCAGGAAGCATGGCTATGGCCAATGCTGCATCTGCTTGATTTTACTGAAGAATTCATATGACCTCACAATAACAGCCATTAAAAGTGCCTAAAATAAGGTCCAGAGGGCTCAGCCTAGAGGCCAGGCCAGTTGCTCAGTCCTTCCTTCCTTCCTTCAACAAGTAATTATGAAGCACCTACTATGCCCCCAGCACTGGGGACATGGCTGTGACCACAGGCTAAGTCACTTTGTCATGGGGTCACATTCCAGTTGAGGGGAATAGCAATAAGTCAATATATAAGGTCAGAGAGTGGTTAAGTGCCACAAAGAGAAACCACTCAGGGGGAGGGGTTCAGAGACCTATGGGTAGCAGGTGACTTTAGATTGGGTTGTCAGGGAGAGCCTCTCAAAGGGATATTGGGAGGGTGAGCCATGTGGGTATCTGGGGTAAGAATCTCCAGATAGGGGACAGGGCAGTACAAAGGCCCTGGGGTGTGAGAGTGTTGGGCACAGTCAAGGACAGCAAGGGGACCGGTGTGGCAGAGAGAGCGTGAAGGGGAGAGTTCGGGGTGATGAGGCCCAGGAGGCCTGGCCTTGGGGAGATCCTGGGTTCCATGCCAAGGCCGGTGGGAAGCTGTGGCCTCAGGTGGCTCTTGCTTCCTTAGGCATCATCCCTTCCACCCCCGTGCCCCTCACCTATATCCCCCTCGTCCCCATTGCAGTCCAGCTCACACTTGCAGGCACTACTGAATGCCCACCGGGTGGAAAGAGGTGAGAGCGGGCTTTAGGGAGATGGGAAGAGACAGGAATTGGACGGAGTCTGCAGAGAAGGAGCGAATTCTTGGTGGTGGGACAGCCTGGGGGGAAGCTCAGGGATGGATACCAGAGGGAACAGGGGTGTGGGCTGCCGTCATAGAATGACAAGTTGCTCTAAGGGGTCAGAGGAACAATGAGGGACTGATCAGAGGCAGTGAGAGCCTCAGGCCCTGGCCGAGTGGGGACTGACCCTTGCAGCAGGTCTGTGAACCATCTCTGGGGTTCCAGGCAGCAGAAAGAAAACTCGAGGGACATCAGTCTGGCCCCAGAGAAGCAGCCCATGTGCAAGGCCGGAGGGACCCAACAGTCATCTTCATTATGGTCGGACTCTGAATTCTTCAGCGGGTACAGAGGACCAAGAAAAGAATCTGAGGGTCTCTCATATCACAATCGTTAAAAAGAAAAGCTTCAGGGCCGGCCCCGTGGCGCACTGCTACAGTGCACCGCTTGGGAGCACAGCGGCGCTCCCGCCGAGGGTTCGGATCCCACATACAGACCGGTTCCCGCTCACTGGCTGAGCGGGGTGCGGGTGCGACACTGAGGGTTGCGATCCCGTTGCTGGTCCCGGTCCGGTACAGGCGCGACACTGAGGGTTGCGGTCCGTTGCCGGACACGAAAAAAAGACAAAAAGGAAAAAAAAAAAAAAAAGGAAAAGCTTCAGGGCCAGCCCCGTGGCGCACTTGGGAGAGTGCGGCGCTGGGAGCACAGTGACACTCCCGCTGCGGGTTCGGATCCTATATAGGACTGGCCGGTGTGCTCGCTGGCTGAGCGCGGTGCGGGCAATCCCCTAACCAGTCACGAAAAAGACAAAAAAAAAAAAAAAAGAAAGAAAGAAAAGCTTCAGACGAATTAAGTGTAATAGTTTCATTGAGCAAAGAACGATTCACAAATTGCACAGCCCCCAGAACCCTAACTGGTTCAGAGTAACTTCGGGGCTGCTCCCGTTCGGATACCAGTTAGGACAGAAAAGGAAGCGAGGTACAGAGACAGCTGGACGGCTGCGGCGGGCCCTTGGCCTTCCTTGAACGCAGCCTGAACAGCCAGCTGCCTGTGAATTCGAGGAAGAGGAGCAGGCGAGTGGAAGAGAGAGGCACAGGCAGGGAGGTGGGGACAACATGGCCACAGACACACATCGCAGAGGGGACACAGACATGCTCTGGTCCAGGGCATTTTAACTGGCAGGTCATGACTCATTTGTGAGTCTCAAAATCAATTTGATGTTCCTTAATGAAATAGAACAGAATCAAATAGAGAATGTAGTAAGTACTATTTCTTGAAACTTGTTTTAAATTCGTGTGTCCTGGGGCTCGACATAAACCGTACTTGTCGCAGGTCAGGGTGGAAGCAGGACCACAAGCTCCCTCAGTGCAGACCCTGCAGGGTGGGCAGCTGGAGGGCGCAGCTGGAGCCGCAGCTGGAGCCACGGCAAGGGCAGTGGCCAAGCAGGGGTGCAGTGCCTTCCCTGGAGAAGGGTGTGGAGGCTGGAACCAGGGCCTGCCAGGGCCGGGTGCACGTGTGAAGGTGACAGGACACTGCGGTGGGGACACCAGGGAGGGGACGGGCACTTCCAACCCCGTGTCGTTCTTCTCCAGTGTTCCTCAGCCGGGAGCGGGCCAACCACGTGCTGGTGAGGGCCAGGAGGGCGAACTCATTTTTAGAAGAGCTCAAGAAAGGAAACCTAGAGAGAGAGTGCCTGGAAGAGATGTGCTCCTACGAGGAGGCCCGGGAAGTCTTCGAGGACAAGGAGAGGACGGTGAGCACGCTGGGGGCGGGCATCCTGGCCTTCTGGGTAAACTGAGGGTCGGACGCCCCCAGGTGGGCTGGGGGATGAGAACTTGTGCAAGTGTTGTGATATCAACTTAAAATTGAACTGTTAATTTAGAAAAAAACGACTCGGGGCCTCGGCCAGCGCCTCCCAGGCCGCACGTGGAGGGCTTAGGGGCGACCACACTCCTATGCCACCTTACGAGAACAGCGGGCTGGGCGCGCAGGTGCAGAAGGGACGCCGCCTGCACGGGGCTCGCACCGCGCCTGCGCAGCAGAAGCACAGGACCCTCGCTGCACCCCCCCCAACCCAGCCTTGCGCCTGCGCAGCAGAAGCACAGGACCCTCGCTGCACCCCCCCAACCCAGCCTTGCGCCTGCGCAGCATGAGGAGCACGACTGACACCGGCCCCCCCAACCCGGCATCGCGCCTGCGCAGAAGCAGCAGCGCGCGGAAAGTGCCCGACCCCTCCCGTTGAGGAGGCGGGGCTTCAGGAGCCATCCAGGAAATGGCTGACAGGCCTCGTGGCCGTCTCCTCAGGCCTCAGGGAGGGCGGCCGTGGGGCGCGGGCTGAGGTGAAAGTGGACGGCTGAGAGCCCACGCTGACAAGAACGAGCGAAACACAAGAAAGTAGCCGAGAAGTGGCCAAGCCGGAGCTCGCAGAGAAACGGCTAAGTCAGCCCGCGTGGCTGCTTCCAGCCACACCGACGACACACGACAGCGGACGCAAATGGAAACCGCGAGGGCCGCTGGGGACCCACAGGGCACAGCTTCACCCGGCAGCCCGGAACCACCTGACCCACGTCATCTTCTGTGACCTTCCGGGACTAGTGTCAAGCTGCGAGTCATGGCCGATTGAAGGAATTATGAGCTAGGAAGATTTATTCAAGGCAGTAAACCGCCCAGGGGAGACGTCCCTGGAGTTCAGGAGGATCCTGCAAAACCCAGGAGCAGGGAGCGGAGCGTCCTCCTAGGAAGTGGCGCTGCCGGTGCGGCTTCCCTGTGTCACCTCAGCATCACTTCAGCCTCAGGGACAAGGACGCGGTGTCGTCAGCCAGACATGGACTGGGTCCTGAATGGTTTCTGAGGAGGAAGTGTATCGTCGCCTCTAACAACACATAGATCAGAAGTTTCTTGGGAGAGTTGGGATTCTAGACGTGGAAACACCCGTGAGAAGCGTCATCCCAGGCTAGCTGCGGCCGAGCCTCCTGCAACAACAAGCTGGAGAGATGTACGTATACGTGGCTAGATGCAGCTATAGCCACACACAGACACAGAAGAATTGCTCCCGAACTCTCCTGTAAGGTGCCCAGCGGTATGGTTAGTGGTACTGACTGGTTTATGAAGTGGATGCCAGTTCTGGAATGAGAGGACTGATTTCACTCACCACTCTGGGTTCACCACCCGTGAGCACTGCATGGCCCGTGCAGACTGTTATGATCTTCACTGAAATCAAGGAGAAGATTAGGTCACAGGTGGTGAAGCACATCGGAGGTGGTTGCAATGTCCCCTGCCATCCAGATGGCTCAGAGCCCAAACCTATGAGACTGACTTTACCCCACCGTTCTGGAGAATCAGCCTGGTTGAAGAGCTCAAGAGAACCCTGGAAGTGAAATTGCCAGAAACTAACCTCTTCGGAACTGAAGAAACTCACAAGATTGTTGATACCTGTGTGACAAAAGCTTTTGAAAGCCTTCCACTTTAGACCACAGCCCAGATCCTCACTAAGCTTGTCAGGGAGTTCCTGGAAGTGACTTGAGTCAACCGCACATGCATCTGTTATCACCCTCAGATAATGAGCCCTTTGGCCAAATGGACTAAAGGCTGGCTCGATATTTGATTATCAACAATGTAAGCAACCATATTAACAGTTAAAAAAATAAAATTCACATAATCATATCAATTGTTGCAGAAAAAAATTTTGACAAAATTCTACATCCATTCATGTTT
Organism: Galeopterus variegatus; assembly: GCF_000696425.1. Lineage (NCBI taxonomy): Eukaryota > Metazoa > Chordata > Mammalia > Dermoptera > Cynocephalidae > Galeopterus > Galeopterus variegatus. Next base: position 251,061 of record NW_007728923.1, read on the forward strand.
TTTTTAAAAAGCCTATTAGCCTATTAGAACATTTATAAACTCCTTGTCAGAATGTAAAATGGCACGACCACTTTGAAAAACAGTTTGACAGTTTCCTATAAAGTTACTATATGGCTCAGTATTCCTGGGTATTTACCCCAGGGAAATGAAAGCTTATTTTCCCATAAAAACCTGTAAATAAATGTTTATAGCAACTCTATTCAAAATTCCCAAAACTGGAAATAACATAAATGTCCTTGGTTGGGTGAATGGATAAACAAACTGTGGTAAAGCCGTACAATGAGGAAAATATCCTATTCAGGTTGAGTTAGTGGATTATGGTTGTTATTAATGTAAAATGTCTCTGTTTTTCCTAATGTATTTTCAAATCTTTTTTCCTTTTAGAATGAATTCTGGAATAAACACACAGGTGAGATGTTTCTCTTTTAATCTTAAGTGAGAGGAGTTCACTAGGATATTTAAATTGGGAGAGATTGTATTTGAATTTTGAAAATACTTCCTGAATTTCCTTTCCACTCCTGTTTAAATCTTATTTAAAACTTTTCTCCTCTGGGCGTTTGCAGAATAGTTCTTGTAAAGTAGTTTTTTATAGTCATTTTATACTAATTCTAGTTTTTTTTTTTTTTTTTTTTTTTTTTTTTTTTTTTTTTTTTTTTTTTTTTTTC
>NW_007728923.1:252725-270115 GCF_000696425.1 Galeopterus variegatus
CGCGCTTCCCAAGCGGCGCACTATCCAGTGCGCCACCGGGCCGGCCCTAATTCTAGTTTTTTATTTAAGTATAGATTTAAGTCAGTTCTCATTTGAGGATTTCAAATTTCATGATAATTTTTTAAAAATACAAGTGTATTAGGTACAAGCAGAAAATAGAGTCTGAAGGATTGGATTCCCTACTAAGGTAACCACCTTGATCTAATGCTCATAGCATCTGATATGGTACTAATCATGACTACCTGGTAACAGCATTCATATTTCTCAAAGTGAAAATTGGACCTCTCACTAAATTAGTTTATATAAATCCAACAAGAAATATGAAGTCTCATATTAGTGCTGGACAGGAGTCTTAGCATTCACATTTTACCTGGGTCATTTGGAAAGAGGAACTCTAATGCTCTCTCTTGTCAAGGCCTGGCTGAGAAACAAGGGTCAAACTCTCACCTGTCCTCTGTTCTTCCCGCAGGTCCCACATGGTCACCCACCCAGAGCTCCCTGCTCTGGTTGTAAACACACTGTAAAACATCTCAGCAAGAATTAGAAAGCCCAGTCAATGATCCAGTTAGATAAGGGCATCACGTACACATAGCCACAAAGGGTGCGGGTAAAACAAAGTCCAGGTAGGAGGGATTGTTTACGGAGCAACAGGAAGCAGTTCCAAATTATCTGAAAAATGCATGCCAAGGTCAACACAGCAAATGGTCTCCATGACGATGGAAATTCCTTGCAAACTTTGGTTTCCAAATCCTCTCTTTGCAGATGGCGACCAGTGTGAAAGCAATCCTTGTCAGAATCAGGGCAAATGTAAAGACGGCCTCGGAGAATACGTATGCGCCTGTTTGGAAGGATTTGAAGGCAAAAACTGTGAATTACGTAGGTTCCTCTGCTTGGAATACCTTCCGATCAGACTTACCTAAGAATAGAAGGTGGGAACATGGGAAGAAGCTAACATGCTTAATGAAACAAACTTAATTTATTTATAATTTATAAAGTCTGTGTTTAATTATACTGTGCTACCATAGTAATCACAAGAAAACCCCAAACCCCACTGTGTCCTCTAAACGATTTGGCTTTGGGGTACGATGAGAGGCACACACAATTACTTCTCTGCTCCTCTGGGAGAGACTGTGGAACACTCATGAGGTGTATGATCCATTAATACACAAATGAGAACTAGTTCTGTTTTCCTTAGGATAGAGTATATTGCTCTGTTATTCATGTTCCTTGTGATACTGTGCATTCATTCTAAATCGCCTCCTTTTATTTACGTTTGTCAATGCAAACATCAACGAGGAATATTCAAGATTGTCCAATTATAAAAAATTGATACATTTAATTAATTCCACATGTAAAAATCACTAAAAGTTTCCTCTAATAGTGTGATTAATTTTTTTTATAAGAAATTTGGTTACTATTAGACCAGTTTTCCCTAAGGAGAAAAATTTGCATTTTTAAAAAATTACTTAATTTTTAATCTTTAGAATGTGTTCTTAGGTCGGATTATTTTTCAGTTTTCCCTTATGGGAATATCAATTATGTATCATTCCGTTAAAAGTCCAGAGTTGCCTCCCCTGCACACCATTTAGCTAACTTACCAGGCATACTACCCAGCAGACTCCCAGGGCTATTATGAATGTTTTCTAAAATTCCATTAAGGTTGATCTTTGCTCTGTAATTACAGTTTTCATCAAAGCCCAGACGGGGGGATGTAGGTGACCGCCGTCGGCATGCACTACTGGTGTGGGTCTACAGTTGGATTCAGTTTATACTGGAAGCAGGTTGGCAGCAGCGGCCCCCTTGTTAGTGCTGCTGACCTTGCGGTAAGACAGGCAGGTCCCCAGAAACCTGGCGCCTGCTGAGGGAGCCATAGCTCCATGTGGGCACGTGTGAGGTTACCTGTGAGGAGGTTTTACTTCCATCACAAGTGAGGAAACTGAGGCCCACGGGGTATAAATAGCTTGCCCAAACCACACAGCCAGGACGGACCAGCTGGCCTTGGACCTTGGGCGGTCTGGACTCCCAGCCGCATGCTCTTACCCATGGTGCTGCCGTCCCTGCTCCCTTCCTGCGCTGGAGCCAGTCGCCAGTCTCTTCCTCAGTCTCCAGCCACCCATGGCAGGCCAGTGTCCAGAGCACCGGGAGTGTGACGTGCCCATGGCAGAGCCCTGGTCTTGTTCAGCGGTATCCAGCACAACATAAGGTCGTGGCAGGCGCTTAGTCATTGTTCTGTGATCAGCCAGTGAGTGAGTGCAGGTGCCTGGAACCAGGTGAGGGTTGCCCCAGTCCTCCGCAGCGGGTACACGAGGCTGCTCTTGGGGGCTTGTCTGGACCCACCAGCCACAGCAACAGATGGAATCTGAAGGGGAAGATAACTTCTCTGAAGACTTTCTAAGGGAAGAATACCCTTAAATGTCGGCTGCTAATGCCAGTGAACACATAAGGTTGGCCAAGCCCAGTCTTCCTGGCACACCCTGGTCATGGGGACCTCAATTCCACAGAGAACCCACCTGCCTCAGAGGAAGCCACCCAGCTGGACGCCAGCTCCAGTCCCTGGGGCTCCCCTCCTGCAGGCAGGCCCTCCCATGCTCCCTTCCTTGGACACTGGACAACCCCCCTGTGGGCCCCTCACTGGGCATGCTCAGGTGTCTTAAGGGCCAGTGCCAAGGCCGCAGGGCCCTCCCCTGCGTGGATGCCACAGTACTCCTCATGCAGTCGGGGGCGAGTGGGGGGGGAAGAGCTCCCACGGCCAGGGCCACCTCACTCCCTGCCCCACCTGCTCTTGACTCCCCATCCTGTTTGTGCTCCAGCCCCGTGGCCTACTGTGTGGCTAAGGGCTGGGTGGATGGAATTGGTGCCGTCTGGCCAGCTGCACCCTCAGTTTCCCCGGCCTGTCCTGAGGCCAACATGCCACTCTCTTACAGTCACACGGAAACTCTGCAGCCTGGACAACGGGGACTGTGACCAGTTCTGTCATGAAGAGCAGAACTCTGTGGTGTGTTCCTGTGCCAGTGGGTACACCCTGGGGGACGACGGCAAGTCCTGTGTCTCCACAGGTGAGAGGAGCGTTGGCCCCACCCAGCAGGGCTCCCTGGGCCACGGAGGCCATGGTGCTAAACCCGGTGCCAGCCGTGCCGGTGGGCAGGGACATCACATTCTCTGGCAGGCCTGCAGGTGAGCTCTGGCCCTCTGGGTCATGAGCATCATGAGGTTTGGAAACAGACCTTTCATTTCTGTGAGCCAGATGTGCTGTTTAGCCTCAATTTTCTCATCTGAAAAATGGGACCAATACTATTACCCACCCCCCTGGGTGAGTATGACACTGTGAGGGGGTGGTCCCTGGGAAGCACTTTGCACAGTGCCTGGCACACACAAGCTGTAAATAACTGCATGATAGCTGTGGTGACAAGCACCTATGCAAGGGAAGCCCAAGAGTCCATTGTCCCAAGGGAGGACAGAGGGCCCAGGAGCTGGGTGCAAGGGCAGGTGAGGAGCAAGGCCTGGCAGTCAATCACGGCCCAGAGTCGGGACCTGGAAGCAGGGGAGGAGATGGCGTGGGATGGGAAGGGGTGCCAAAGGACCCTCAAGAACTGATTTTGTTTCCAGTGTTAGTTGAATTTATTTTTTCTCTTACTTGATGGAAGCCAGACGTGAATGAGTCTGGCCGAGAAGCTCCCAGAGGGCAGTGAACACAGGATGGGCTGAGTGACCAGGCGGTGTGGGGGCATGAGCCTCCTGTCCCAGACACTCTGAGATGTACCTGCATTGGGCCTGTCTAACTGTGGGCCTGCCCCACGGTGAGCACTGGCCAGAGTTTCTGAGAGGCCAGTCCCCTAGCCCCACTTGATCCACATCTCAGTCACCCAGCTCCTAATTGGTCCTAACTGGTCCCCTGACCCCCAGCTTTGGCATCACCTAGAGTGTTAGAGACACAGAGTCTCAGCCTCATGCACATTCGGGCTTCGGACGTGCTCAACAACCAGAGCAGTTTCCTACCAAGTGGCAGTGACAACTGTCGTGCCCAGAGACTCATTGCTCTTAAGTGATTTTGTCACATATTCTTCTCAGTGAAAATAATTTATTTCAAAAGATAAGTAATCAAGAGAAAAATTGGTTCCAAATATATCCTTCAAGTATCACTTCAATTATGTAACATAATCTCTCAACAAGTAAAAGACAGTATTGTTTACATTTCTATTGGCAATGAGATTTTAAGCTGCTTCAAAAATATTTTGACTAAAGTCATTTCTTGACACGAATGCATTCTTTTTTAATGCTAGGAATAATCACAAATCAACTTAAAGTAAAATTTGATGTTTGAAAATAAAATCAGGTGAACTACTTCCTAGTGCAAAAAGTTCTGTTCTAAATTATGGACAAGCTAGTTCAAAATTTCAAGTAGTGACTACAGATATTAACACAGAACGAACACACTGTAGGGTAAAGAGCACTGATCTCCAGGTAGCAAATTCACCTGTCTGCCCGGAGGTGGGCGCTCCTTCATGCCCTGCACAATCACAACACACAGAAAGTGACACTGTGCTGATGGGACCGTAGACGAGCGAAGGGCCACAGACAGCAGCCACTCCAGACCTGTGTTCAGAGTGGCTCTTTCCTTTTCTTCCCACCTGCAGCCCCACACCCTGCCTTCCTGTGTCCTGCCTTGTCCCTGCTCTCTGCCTAGTTGGTGACAATACGGGAAGGAGGCTTTCTAATATGTACTGCGTGACCCTGTGTGTAGCGATTTTAAGGAGAGCTGTAATTCTTTAGACTTTGTACAAACCTGTGTCACAGGGCCTTTCTTATGCCGCAGGTGGTTGGCATATGTTTTCTCTCTGCTGAGAAACATTCTTTTCCTTCAACATTTCATTAGGAAAATTTTTCAAACATGCGGGAAAATCTAAAGACTTCTACAGAAAGCCTGTGCCACCACCTGGGCCCCGCCAGAGCATCTCGCTGTGCTGGCTTCGTTTCGTCACGCCTAGCCCTGTTCGTCCTGCACCCTGCCGCCCCCCCACCAAGCCACCTTGACTCTCTTGGCACTTTTCCTCGAGCGCTTGAGCAAGCTGTCTACTGGAGCTCAGTGCCCACAGCGCTGTCACACGAGCAATACTGACACAGACAGTCACACTCCCCTGAGGAACGCAGCCCCCACCGAGATGTGGAACATTGCCCCAAAAGTCCCCCTGCCCCTGCCAGTTACAGAGCCTGCCCCGCCCGCCCCTCAGACTGCGACTGTGTCCTGCAACTGTGTCCTGCACCATGAACGCTGTGGGCGTGGTGGCTTCTCTCCCTGCAGGAGGCCCGGGCCGTCCTTTCTCTTTCAGAACTCTTCCCCTGTGGGAAAATGACCATGGGGCGCAGGAAGAGGTCAGTGGCCCAGGACACCAGCAGCCCTCTGGAAACTGCCATGCTGGAGCAGTACGACCCAGGCGACCTGGCCCCCACCGAGAACCCTTTCAACCTGCTTGACATCAACCAGACGTACCCCGAGGAGTACACCAACGACAACACCCGCATCGTGGGCGGCCGGGAATGCAAAGACGGGGAGTGTCCCTGGCAGGTATCCCTGGCGTCAGCCCCTCAGCCCCTCCAGACCGATCCCAGCTTGGTACCTCAGCGGAGTCCGGGCGGGCCCTCTGGGAATTGGCAGCCCAGGAAGGCCCCATTCTGTGCTGGGACACAGTGCCCGGCCACCTGAGCACACCTGTCGTCCCCTCCCCCTGGGCCGGGCGGCCTTGGAAGCTATTGGTGCATCCTGAGATAAGGAGGAGGCTGGGCCCTCAGCACCTGCCCCCACCCCACCCCGGTGCCCCATTCCAGTCTGGCATTCCTTGTTGCTTGCTCGTGCGTGCCCAGCATTATCCTGTTCTGTGAAGAAAGCAAGAGAGACAGAGGTATGGCCCCAGCCTCGTGTCCCAAAACACCAGCCTACACTGGAAGGAAATGGGGTCACAACCAGGGGATTGGGCGCAGCTCAGGCTGCTGGTCAGCAGTAGGGGGGTGGATCCCGGATGTCAAGTACAGGCCACTGCATGCAGTTCTGTTTGAGGGAAGGCATCATTCACTGCTAATTTCCAAATATTTTTACTTAAACACCTAAATCCTAAGGAGGAGGATAGTACCTGAGAGAAAAGCACATCTATTTTCAAAGGTAAAAAAATCACTCTTTGATTATGAATTTGGACTAAGGTTGCCGGATTAGCAAATAAAAACAAGACTTTCATTAAATTTGAATTTCACATAAACAATGAATAATTTTGATGTAAATATGCCTCAAATATTGCTTGGGACATACTGGTACTAAAAATTATTTGTTGTTTTGTCAAATTCAAATTTAACTGGGTGCCTCGTCCTCAGTTGGACCTGAAGTTTTAATTGTCCAAAGCGAAAATGGCCTCTCCAACAAGCAAAAATCCCAGAGCTGCCAACACATGACCTCGGATCTCCCCCACCTCCAGGCTACACAACAGGTGTGCGTTCATCTAAACTCGAGGCACGCAAGAGAAGGGAATTTCAACATCCATTCATTCAGCACACGCGTACTGAGAACTGGCTGTGCTGGGTTTGTGTTGTGTACGTGACGCATGAAGCTGCTTCTCTGACACATAGAAATCTAAACCCAGGAAGGGAGCTAGGACCCAAATCGTCGCAACCCAAGTTACTGTGTGATTAGGGTCAGGAGAGCGTGCCAGCTCAGCATCCCCAAGGTTCCCCTAGGGTGCACAGGAAAAGCCTTGCACAGAGCTCAGGTGTCCGTAGGACTCAGGGCTCCAGGAGGCAGAGGCCAGGGAAGGGCAGACAGGAGGCCTCCTCAAAGGTTTCCCTGTGGGGCCTGTTGGCCTGTGTGATTCCTGTTTTCCTGGGTCAAGTCTTGCCTCATCTCACCTTCAGGAAGAACAGTCGGTGTCCAACTCAGAAAGATGGATTTTCCCTCACTAGTCCCTCAAGTTGGATAATGAGTTAAAAAAAAAAAAACCATTATTACTTTTCTAGTCATGAACGTCTTCAAGAATTCTCTTGGGACTTGATACTGTGAGTTGTTTTGTTGACCTACACATACCCCCAGCCAATGACTGTTACTTAGAGGATGGGAAATTCCCTAGAGAAAGGAAAGCAGAAGATGCTCAGGGTGCAGACATGCGAGCCCAGCTCTTCAGGGAAAGGGTGTGGTGCCCCTCACCTGCCCGTCAGCACTGGTGCCCCCGGGTATTCCTTTGCAATTGCTGTCAGGAGAAAACCACTCACAGGAGCAGCCACGCGAACTCTAGGGATGTCACCTTGAGTGGTGGTGGCCCATGCACCATGGGAGATAGGTCTGAATGGTTGGACCAGTCGAGGCACCAGGAAGTCACTCCAGGTTAGGCTGGTGTTTCTCTAGAGACTGGCATCAGCCTGGTTTAGGGTATAAGTCATAGCCACATAGACAACAGAGGTTATTACCACAGTGAAAACTTTTTCCAAAAGCACTTGAAAACATGTTCTGTGCATAATACTTTAGAGAATACTGTGACAGGTCCAGAAGAAATAAAAGGTGGATACTGTCAAAGTGAGTTTATAGTCCAGGTAGGAGAGCCGTCCTCCAGTGGCCAGTGCTTGGTGCTGAGCTGGCCCTCAGTCGATGTCTGGTGAGGAAATGAATACGCACATGGAGTGGTGACCATAAAACAAAGATATGACACACATGGCAGAAATCCAGAGTCAGTGGGGAGGGAGCAGCTGAAATGTTGTCCATGAGGTGGTCTTGGGACAACAAGCAGCCCTTGGCCTGGTCAGAGTGCCAGGGGACAGCCAGTGGGATTTGCAGGAATGGGCACAGTGGGTACAGGGTGAGGAGCAGTCAAAGGACTGGGCTGTTGGGGAGGATGAGGGAGAATGGGTGGGTGGGCAGTGCACTTTGGCCTGCACGCTGGTCTGAAGCAGAAAGCGACTTCCAGTGCCTAGAAAAAGACCCCACTGGTTCCCACGTTGGGGCGGGGAGGGCAGCAGAGGGTGGGAAGGAGGGAGGGCGTGGGAAGCTCTAATCTGGGTAGGAAGCGCATGTTGAGGAGACCTGGGCCGCACTGTGTCCTAAGTCCCCCTTCTCAGCTGGTGGAGTGTGGCCTGCTGCTCCGGCCGCTGCGCAGCTTGCAGACTGTCGTGGCTTTGCAGACACTGTTCTCGTCACAGGCTCTTCTCGTCAACGAGGAGAATGAAGGCTTCTGCGGAGGCACCATCCTGAACGAGTTCCACGTCCTCACCGCGGCCCACTGTCTACACCACGCCAAGAGATTCAAGGTGAGGGTAGGTAAGTGAAGTCCCTCGGGGCCCCGGGATGCCCCACAGTCACCAGCTCCTTTCCTGAGATCACTAGAGCTGCCAGGATTTGGTGGGAACTCTTAAAATACTGAAATACAGTTTGGGTGGGCCATATTGCAGAGGAGAGGTGGGAGGAGCGGGAAGGCATCTGCAGACTCTCCTGAGCCAGTGCAGCCCCTCCCCCCCCACGGTCCGCTCCGGGGGTCTCTGGGTCTCCGTGTCCTTCCCTCGGGAGCCTTGACATTCTCTGAGCACCATGCACCCCTCTGCCTCTTCTGTTTTTATTTTGGGGATCGTCTTTCTCTACTAGACCCTGGAGCTGTTCAGTGAAAATCCCATGCAGGCCACAAATGTGAGCCACATATGTAATTTGAAATTTTTTGTAACATTAAATTTTCTATTATGCATTTTAAAGTATAAGAAAGGTGAAGTGAATTTTAATAACATCTTATTTAACTCAATATGTCCCAAATATCATTTCCGTATGTAATCAATTTGAAATGTTTAAGGTTTAATTCTGCATTCTTTTTTCATTCTAAGTCTGTAATTTACACCTCAGCACACCTCAGTTCAGACGGGCCATGTTTCAAGCGCTTGGTGCCTGTGGGCTGGTGTCTGCTCGTCCGGACAGCACAGGTGACAGGTGCAGAGTGTGAGGCTTTAGCTCCTGGACACCTAAATGGCGCCCAGCACACAGACACAGGCGACAGCTGTGAGGGACTGAATGACGGGGGTGTCTGCGTGTGAGACACATGCAGAAGTGTGGCTGGTGGGCACCTCGATCGGAGATTGGAGACCATTTTTATTCACTTCTTTACACTTTTCTATATTTTTCAAATATTCAAAAGTGAGCATTTACCATTTTTCTATTAGAAAAAAAAAGCTTTAAAAGTAACCAACACTTCAGTGCGTGGTGCAGACCGCACTGAGCCCCGCCCTGTGCCCCGCACCCAGGGGACCGGAACACGGAGGAGGAGGAAGGCAATGAGACCGAGCACGAGGTGGAGATGATCATCAAGCACAACAAATTCGTGCGGGAGACATACGACTTCGACATCGCCATGCTCAGGCTGAAGACGCCCATCACCTTCCGCATGAACGTGGCCCCGGCCTGCCTGCCCGAGAAGGACTGGGCGGAGGCCACGCTGATGACACAGAAGACGGGCATCGTGAGCGGGTTCGGGCGCACGCACGAGAAGAGCCGCCTGTCCACCACCCTCAAGATGCTGGCGGTGCCCTACGTGGACCGCAACACCTGCAAGCTGTCCAGCAGCTTCACCATCACCCAGAACATGTTCTGTGCCGGCTACGACACCGCGCCCCAGGATGCCTGCCAGGGGGACAGCGGCGGCCCCCACGTCACCCCCTTCAAGGACACCTACTTTGTGACAGGCATCGTCAGCTGGGGGGAGGGGTGTGCCAGGAAAGGGAAGTATGGGGTCTACACCAAGGTGACAGCCTTCCTCAAGTGGATCGATAGGTCCATGAAAGCCAGGGGGCCGCCTCCTGAGTCCCCACTTCCTCCCCATTAAAGCAGCACCACCCTCAGGCCGCGGTGCATCCGGTGTCTGGTTTTGTTGAGGGTCTGTCCCCGGCAGGCTGTTGCTGGGAGCCCTCCCCTGTGGTGATGATGTCCTCGTCCACCCTGGTGCTGTTGGGGTGGGACATGAGTGCTCCTTTGGAGCACCAGGCTGGGACATTTCTGCCGGGAGTGGTGCTCCCTGTAGGGAAGGAGCTCAGATGTGATGGCGCCGTCCTGCCCACTGCCCTGCTTCTGGCTCGCCAGCTGCTCGTCTCAGACTCTTGAGCTAACTGTCCCCGGATCTGGGAGCAGGGCAGGGATCCCAGCCCGTGCAGGCACTGTGCGGCTGGGAGGGGCCCACACACCAGTGCGGCCTCTCTAAGATCCCTCTCCCTGGCCCGAGTCACCCCATTCATCTCTGAGCATTAGACACCATGGAAACACTTCTTCCAGATGACCTCCTAACAATCCAGAAAGCTGCTAACTGGCACGGGAATTTTCAAATTGACCAGGCCCTCCACCCAAATTGGGGTATGGTGGGTGTGTCCAGGCATGATCCCCTGAGCAGGTGACCCAGCACGGGGTCCCAACCTGAGTGTGGTTTAGACCCCTTAAAGGGCTGTAGAAACCCTGCATCTGGGCCATGGCCTGGCACTGAAATCAGTCCTGATGCACGCTCACTTCAGGGCACTGGGCCCAGAAGTTTCTAGAGCTCCACAGGAGCCACCATGCGCGGCCAGGGCAGGAGGTATGGGGTGAAGGCGGCAGGGCTGGGACTGCTAGGGGCTCCTCTCATCACGTCAACATGCCATGCCTTGCCTGCCACAAGTCAAGCGCTGTCTCCAGGCCCCGAGGTAAATGGTCCTGAAAACAAACATACTTTTAGTAAATAGAAAATTACCTCAGACGGGACCTGCCCACCTGTTTTCCAAATGTCCCCATAAGTTTGCATTTTGCGTAAGTTTGCTGAGCAAAGTTTGAAAGTTCCAGTACAGGCTGGACAGAGCCTTTCGTAAACAGGAAATATTGCAAGATCAGGAAAAGTCAATGTGAACATCACTCACCTGCCCAGAAGTGGCCCGCGGGCCCGAGGGTGTCCGGAGCCCTGCTCCTCCCCCACCTGGAGCCCCTCCGCGGGGCTTCAGGAGCCACCCTTTGCATCAGCCCAGTCTCCAGGCACCTGTCCTGGCCCCCGAGGCAACCCCCACACTTGCGTCCCCATTCCTAGAGACCAGAGGTGGCTTGGGGCCCAGAGAGAGCTCCAGGGAGAGAGTTGCCAGTAAAACCGAGCTTCGTGGTGCTGTGTGCGCCCTGCCTGCCAAGGCCACGTGGGCGCCTCGGCGGGGAGGGAAACGGAGGCTCCGCCCACCGACAACGGCCAGGGGAGCCTCATCGCCTGAGCGAGCTTCGTGGTGCTGTGTGCGCCCTGCCTGCCAAGGCCACGTGGGCGCCTGGGCGGGGAGGGAAACGGAGGCTCCGCCCACCGACAACGGCCAGGGGAGCCTCATCGCCTGAGGTTCTGGTGTCGTCGCCACAGTCTGCCCATCATCCCTGTCCCGAAGATAGAGCCCAAAGCGGTGAGGTTCTGCAGGAAACGTGGGAGCCCACGGCATGGCCGGGCCATGGCATAGCCAGTGGGAGGGCGCTCATCCTGGACGCCCTGGGCTGAAGTCAGCTCTGCGGGCGCCTGGGTGGCTGCCATGGCCCACCTCCCTGTCTGAGCAAAATGGAGCTAATGAAACCCCTCCGTCTGCGTATTAACTCGGACGCATGAAGGCTCGGGCAACAGGGGTATTGTGTGATCTGCTGCCACCAGATTTCCTGCAGGGTGGCCCATCTTTGCTTAGGAATAACCAAGGGGGATGCTGGATGAGGAAGGTGAGACCTCAGGACAGAGGGCGGCAGGAACCCGAGGCTGAGGAACCACAGGCGCGAGGAAAGGAGGGTCTGCTTTCTGCTGAGAGAGGGCGGGTTGCCACGTCGCAGGGACCTGCTCCTCCCTGGCCCGCTGCCCGCCTGAGCGCCCTCAGAGGGCAGGAGCTGAGCCCTGGGAGCAGTGGGGTCAGGAGCTCTGAGTGTGACAGCCAGGCTGGTGTGGGTGGCCTGACAGGACGGGCGAAGGTGCAGGGCCCAAAGGTGCGAGGAAGGGGAAGGAACGGCGAGACAGCTCAGCTGGGCCGGGTGGGATGGCAGGCAGCTGTCCTCACCTCCCTTGTGGATGGAGCCGCCCAAACAGGACTGGGGGTTAAAGCCCCATTCTGCAGAGAGCCCTGTTCGTCGCCACCACAGCAGTTACTGGTAGAGGCAAGCCAGCACCCACACCCGTGAGTACCCAAAGCTTGGCAGAAAGTCATTGAGAAACTAGATCCTCACGTGGTCTCAGTATCACCTCAGAAATGACCTAATAATCCACCAGGAAAATATGCCTTTATGTGCAGATCTGGGAAACACATCTTTTCCAGGTGATCCACACAACAGTACCAACACTCGGACCTGCCATCACGCATCCCCTGACACCACACACTGGGGAGGACGCACGCACATCGCTACTTGGGGTGCTGCCGAAAAGAACATTTAACCCAAGGCTGATCATGAGAGGACGGTCAGGCAAGTCCCAACTGAGGGAGGCCAGGACCCTCGGAGACCACAGACCAGGGGAGCTCTGCCCAAACCAGACTGGAGGAAACCACGGGCAGCAGGGTGGGGGGCTCCATCCGATGCCCCTTTAACAGGAGCAAATCTACATAAAAATGGGGCATCACACGGAGGGGTGTGGACAGAGGTAGAAAGAGAGACGGAGAGGAGGCATCCATCAGGTGGCCCTGGTGCTGGCCCATGTGATGGGTGTGTGACAGGAGCAAGCCAAGGTGGGAAGCTGGACTCTCAGGGCTCAGATTTGCACTCTGTTCTTACAAAATGCCCCTGGTCACCCTCCATGGCGCTCAGTGCTGTAAGAGGACCTGGCCGTGTAGGTCTGATGAGAAGCAGGTCCCAGAGGCTCAGGATGGATGTAGACGGGACCCAGGAAAACAGGGCAGCAGGAGGACGTGGCTGCCACGTCCCTGCAGAGGGGCCGTGTGGCAGAGCCCTATGTGGCCGAGAGGCCAGTGTGGCCAGGGCATGGCGGGAAGGAGGGCTGCCAGGCCAGGGCGTCTTTCCATCCAGACAGGACGAGAGGCGTGCAGGACACAGCGCTGGCACAGGCACCTGCGCTCCTGCCCCCAACACTAGCGTGTGAGCTGCAAGCCTCGGTAGAGCTGTGGCACGGAGGGGATCTGAAGAGTTCCTCATGGGGTAAACGGATGACCCTGAGCCAGACGTGGAGGCAGGGGTCACAGGGATGAGCGGATTCCCTAAGGCCTCAGTCCAGCCCAGGCAGCTCTCGACATGGGCCAGGGAACCCAATGGCCTCTGCCAGCAGGTGGAGACAGATCGTGGTCTCGGGCACCCCCCTGGCTGGGTGTTGTGGTTGTGCTGGCACCAGACTTGGCCAACCTGAGGACAAGGTCAGTACCAACATAGGCCATAGTTCCAGGAGAAAAGCAAACATGATCCAAACGTGTGTTTAAGCAGGAGCTGCCCACATAAAATCAGAAAGTTCAAAAAGGAGAACCACCAACATGAATCTGCTGTCACTGAATCGCACGCTTAAAAAAGGCTGAAGTGGTCAATTTTATGTTACCTATATTTTACCATACCAAAAAAATATTTTTACCAGTGACCTCAGAAAACAAACAAGCAAATCCCAGACCACAAATCCTGACCGTCAGAGTCTGAAAGGAGAATTTGAACACCACCCCGGAGTCCCACAGTGTAGTGCTGGTGACCTGGTGGTTCCAGCTCCCAGAGCGGATGGCAGGTGCTTGTAAGGCTGGATGCAGTGAATAGGGAAATGTCCTCAAATGGCTTTCCTACTCCAGAAGTCTCCCTCATCCAGAAATAAAATCTAGAAAGGTGTCAGAAGAGAAAAATGTCACAGATGGCCTCCACCCAAAGGTGTTAATGCTCCCCCGTGCTCTGGAGAAGCCCGTGGAGTTCCACGCTTTCCCTCACAAGGCCGTGGGCCACGTCATCGTGTGTCTCCTCCTTCTACTTCCTTGTGGATCTTGGGGAAATTGAGCCCCAGGAGGTAGAGTGCCATCCACCAGCCCTCAGTGTGGACAGGGAGAGAGGCGCCATCCTCAGAAAATCTGAGAAAGAACAAATGCCTGGATCAGCCCTGGGCTAGGGAAGGGGACATCTGAGAGCCTGAACCGTAGGCCAGCCAGGAACTCAGCCAACTTTGTGAAGGATTGACATTACCCATGTGGGCCCCCCAAACTCACACAGAGAATTCCTTTAAGTGGTTTCAGGGTGGCAGTGCCCTCACGGGATGACACAAATCACAAACTCTTCCACGAAGAACTCAACCCTATCCAGGCCAACTTCTGGACACCGTGGACTGTCAGGAACAGCCCAATTTCAGAGATGTTGAAACATGAAAAATACATCCTGGAGTTGATTAAATGGTGATTAAATAGGGATTGCAGGAAGACCACAGCACTTACGTGACCAGATTGTGTATGGGCTGGTTGCTCATGTCTGGTCCTGCACAGCTTGTGGAGTCAACAGATAAAGCCAGAAAACCTCTACCAGGGACACCCCAACACCTGGAGGTCACATCAAAGAAGGGGCCTCCTCGACCCCGATGGAAGGAAGATTCCCTCCCATACACAGAATGAAAGGATTATACATACAATTTCACTGAAGTGGGAACAGAAAAAGACAAAGAAGTTGATGGAAAAAGTCCCTTAGCTATTGGTGCGTTGGTCAACAAAGTTGGTTTGTCTTTCCAGGACAGAAGGGAGACAGGGGAGATGGATCATTGTTTCGCACAAGACAAGCAAGATGAACAGCGGGCATGAAATCTCAATGTTTGGACGGTTTATTGTTGTACGATTTTTGGTCCAAAGGTGGTATCTTTGAGATGGCAAATGAGAACCACATTAATCCACTGGCTACCACACTGTCCGCCACTGCTATGGTCTGAATGTCTGTGTCCCCCCAGACTCATACGTTGGAACCTAATCCCTGATGCAATAGTGGTAGGAAGTGGGTCTGTGGGTGGTGATTAGGCCGTGAGGGATGACAGCCAGTAAGAGGCCCAAAGCGGCTCGTTCCTCCCTCCTACCAAGTGAGGACTTCGCCAGACGCTGCATCTACCAGCGCCTTCATCTCGGTCTTGCCAGACTCCAGAGCTGTGAGCAATGAACTTCTGTGGATTGTAAATTACCCAGCCTAAGATGCTTGGCTACAGCAACGCAAATGGACAGGGATGGTCAGAGTCAGAAAGAGCTTGTATTTCACACACCGGTGCCAGTCACATAGGAGGTACTTAATGAACATGTCAAATACACACATCCCTTCCCTGGTTTTCAATTTTAGAACAGCTGTTCAAGGTTTTAAATTTTTCCAGAAGTATTTTTTTTAAGCTGCCTTTTCTTCTACAATTAACTTCTAACCTTTTGAATTATTGTGGCTCACTCACTCAAGATAAATTTGTTTTCCTTTTTCAACTTTTTAAAACAAACTTCACAGCTCACGTGTATTCATTGGCATGCCCTCTCACTCAAAGGCTGTTGGCTTCTTTGTCTTTTTCTGTTCCCACTTCAGTGAAATCGTACAGATGATCCCTTCATTAAGTTTTGCCACTTTTGAGTATCATTCCATTAAACAAAAAAAGCACAAACAAGCCTCACGGATTTATCAGTGTATACGCTGATGGCACGATCATTTCCTCGGTCACCTCCGGATCCCCCACTGTGAGTCCCGTTTCCTCTCCGATGCCCACTCCTATGTCCCCACCTGGACGTTTCCCAGGCATCTCAGATCCAGCATCTCCAGAACCGAGCTTCCCTGCTCTCCTGACGGCTTGGCCACCTCGGCAAATGCACACTGTCCACGAACTGCTCAGTCCCCAAATCCATCACCCTGTACCCTGTTCCAGTTTTCTTAAGAAAACTGTGCAATCTGACATTAATTGACTCCTTCCCTCCCTCCTTCCTCCCTCTCTCCCGCATTCCCCTCCTGACATCCTCTGCAGCCACACGGATACCTTCACCTTCAGCTCCTGCAGTTCTGTCCAGCTACGTGACTGTTCCAAGAAACACGTGGGTCGCCTGAGCGTGCACGGGTGGACCACAAGCCCCTCCGTGGCCTGTTCTGCCTCGAGCTCCTAGAGGCACGACCTCCCTTCCCTGCAGGAATCTGCCCAAATCTATGTCCTCCGCTGTCTCCACAGGCGCTCGGTGACCTCGCCCTCTGTCCTCCTTCCGTGTTCTCTTTCTCTGCTTGGCTGTGCCCCAGTCTCATCCTTGCCCAGAGCCACAGGCCGGGTCGCTCTTTGCTCCTCCAATTCGGCCCATGGAAAGGGTCTGTCCCGGCGACGGTCGCTGGGGCCTGTGCTCACGGGGCAGGTCCCAGCGAGTGGTGGCCAAGCAGGACATGCTGGCGGGGGGAGGGTGCTCCGCCGGCCGGGTCGCTCTTTGCTCCTCCAATTCGGCCCATGGAAAGGGTCTGTCCCGGCGACGGTCTCTGGGGCCTGTGCTCACGGGGCAGGTCCCAGCGAGTGGTGGCCAAGCAGGACATGCTGGCGGGGGGAGGGTGCTCCGCCTCAGGGTCACAGCCGAGGGGTGTCTGCAACAACAGATGGGATCGGCTCGTCCCCCGCTGGTCACCGCCCTGAGGGTCCCGCGGTCACCAGGACACATCTGTGCAAGGCCAGCTGCGAGGGCGCAGGGGACACATCCCGGGGTCGAGGGACGCCCCATGACACTCCTTGTGTCTCCCACATCCCTTGTTTCTCGGGACGTTTTCGGACATGGCCTCCTCTGGGCTTGATTCTCGTCCCGTGTCCCCACTGCACTGCCGGGGTCAGGTTGTCAGGCAGCTCTGCGGACCATGTCCCACCGTGGCCGGTGACCCGCAGGTGCCGCACGGCTCAGCCCTTCTGGGAGCTCCCGGGCCCGGCAAACACCCTTGTCCTGACGGTGGCCCTGGATGGAGAGAAAACGTCGTTCCCAGAAGCGACAGCTTCATTTGGCCGCTGTGAAGTCCGAGGCTCCACTCGCACGACCCGGCCAGAAACCCCAGGAGCTCGGGGTCGCGCCGCGTGTACCCGAGGTGCTGCCCGGGCCTGCGTCTCTCTGGAGAAGCCACTGTCATCGCGGGCATAGACAGCTCCAAAGAGAACGAGCCATTTGTGGCAAAAGGCAAAAGTCCCCAAACATAGCAGGAAATGACAACATGCAGAGAAACAAAGCAGAATCAGACCCACGAAAACCTCAAATATTCACGTACAGAATATACAGTAAATATTTAATGTTCCAGGGAACATGTGACTAAAATAGGAGGAGAAAAGACATTCAAATGCTCAAACCCATGTGGGACCAAGTCAAACAGAACTTCTGAAATGGAAGATACATTAACTTAAACTCTAACATCAATTAAATAAGTAAACAAAAAGGAGGCAGAAAGAAAGAAAGATCAGGCACACAGCTGGCAGGAACGATCTGCAAGGCTCAATAGCGCC
>NW_007728924.1:0-424 GCF_000696425.1 Galeopterus variegatus
CCGCCGCGCTTCCCAAGCGGCGCACTATCCAGTGCGCCACCGGGCCGGCCCCAAAATCATTGCTCTTTATTGTTTACTTGTTCATGTGTTTAAGCAAAGTAATTCATGCAAATGGAAATGGAATCACGAATAGCGAAGAATAAAGAAAGATAGAAATGGTCTTTATCCCCCAACCCACCCCAGCTACATCGTCCAGAAAACTTTTAAGAGCAGGCCTCTGGGATTCAGATGTCCCAGGGGATCCACCGCTCTTACCGGTTGTCTAACCTTGAGCCAGTTAACGTCTCTGTGCCTTGGTTTCCTCATCCACAAAATGGGGATGATGATAAAGCATCTACCTTGTAAGACTTGTAAGGATTCAGAGAATCAAAGCAAGCTTAGAACAGCACCTGGTCCATGGTGAACACTCAGTAGTATTGATATC
>NW_007728924.1:1941-23052 GCF_000696425.1 Galeopterus variegatus
ACCTGGTCCATGGTGAACACTCAGTAGTATTGATATCATTACTTTTTGCTGTGGTTCTTCTGGCCGTTTCCTCCATATCCACACACAACACACTCACACTTCCATTTCTTCATGTGTCAACTTTAGACAATGACTCCTCATCATTGAAGGTGAGAATTTCTCTTCCATGTCCCCATTTTCTCTCCCATGTCCCCATCTTCTCTCCCTTCCTCACCATGTTTGGAAATTATATAGTTGTCATTCTTCTATACAGTGTCTGTGCTCTCCAGCCCATGCCATCGTCCTTGCAGGGACATTGTAACACATCAGATCGTCCACTCGACTTGAATCCTTGAGGGTGGGGACCTGGGGTTGCTTCTTTGCATCCCAGCACCAGGCCTGGGACGTGGCACAGGCCAAGGGGTTGGCTCTGCTTCCCAAAGCATAAGTCTTTCCCAGGAGGGAATGAAAGCCCAGTAAGGGGAAGGTGCTTGGGACCAGGATGAGATCCTCAGCCTGCCACACAAATTTGGCTGTGGTCTCCTCATTGTCCTACCTTCAGTGACATCAGTGCAAGAGGCTTGGCCTATGTGGACACAGGCAGACACTGTCCTAACCCACCTGCGGGAGCCCCTGGCCACAATTTCTGGACAAAGAGAGAAAGGGGAAGTTTTGAGGACATCAGGGGCTGGATTGCTCTCTATCTGCTGAGAGCCAATGTCCAAATCCTCCTCCTCAAGACAAACCGGGGGAGGTGCCTCTCCTGGAAAGGGCCAGCAACACAGTCTTACTCTCCCTGGGAAGGTTTGGAGGAGGGTCCCCTGCCTCTCAGGAAGGGAGCAGAGCCCAGAGCCAAGGAGAAGCTAGGCCCAGCAAAGCCAAGGTGCCTGCACTAAAGGTCCACCTTTCAGGGGAGAACAGATTCTCACTGCCCAGGCAGCTCAGCACCAGAGCAGGGGCAACTACCACCTGCTTCTCCAAGCTCACCACATGGCCAGATGTCCCAAAATGGCCCAGGATGAAACATCTGTGACGAGTGACTCCTCACACAAATCCGAAGTGGGTTTTTAGAGCTGGAAAGTTATCCCTCGGAGGAGAACTGTCCTGGAGAAGGACACTAGAGCCAGGCAAGTGCAGGGGGTCACGGCCAAGTGAATGCTGTGGGGCAGATATCTTCAACCATTTCATTAGCAACAAAAGGATTTTTTTTTTCCCTGTGGAATATTCCACTGAATGCTAATACGTGAATTAGGTAGACCAGTAGCTAGTATTATTGAAGACTCACCGTGGGCCGGTGCTCTTCTAAGCGTTTTGCAGCACACATTCCTTCAGTCCTCACAGCCACGTCCCGAGGTATCATCATTCCTGCTTTACAGATTAGGAAACTGAGGCATGGAGTGATAAGTGACTTATCCAAGGTCATCAGCTTATAAGCGGTGGAGATGGGATTCGGGCAGCACTAATCCAGAGCCCATGCATCTAAACTACTGCACTAAATAGAGCCACTCTGATTAGACAGGCATGGTAGTGGTGCTGTGGGGACCCTGGCACTCAACTGCCCCCTGAACCCTTGCAAATCCCGTCAACCCCTGAGGTACCTGTGAGAACACCACAGCTCAAAGGGATGGAGTTTGAAAACCATTGCTGTTGGGCAAGTCTATGGCATTTCAAAGCCACAAAACTGCTCATACCCTGGTTCTTCTCAGACACATTCTGTGACTTGGTTGGTCCTACCCAGGTCGGTCTTAGGGTCCCCAGGGCTTGAGCATCAGGATTCCTGTGGGTACTAGAAGGCAGGGAGATGCCCGGAAAAGAGCTCAGGCTTGAGAGGCAGAGAAGCTTGAAGTTCAAGCCCACCGCTGCCTGGAAATAGCTGAGGCTCTCTCATTCCAAGCAGCCAAGTCAGCTCCAGCTGCCATAAGCAGAGGGGAAGGCACTAGAAGAAGAGCAGGGACTCTCTGAACCAACAGGAGGCTGGAGACATGAGCTCAGGAGAGGCAGGTCCCAGGAAGGCTCCAGAAGCCTTGGAATGAGGGGAGCAAGGACTCTCCTGGTCAAGGGCACCTTTGTGTCCTGGCCCCCAGCCCAGTGCCTGGCACGGAGTGGATCTCCCAGGATAGCCACTGGATGGATACGAAAATGAGCATCTGGTCACAGGAAAAGGCAGATCAGGATGTTGCTACAACCATAACAACAGCAACGAATCCCCAACCTTTGTTCCTTCTCACCTTGGGACACCACTCAAGACTCAAAGACTCAGCAGACAACAGGCAGCTGGTCAAGTCGGGGTCGTGTGCTGTACTGGGAGTGAGAGGATGGCTGTGGCTCCTCTATTCAGGTACAGGGAGAGGAGCACCTAGAATTACCCCCCACTGCCACTATCATCACGAAGATGACACACGAAGGCAGGGCCATTTGCCCCAAGGAATCTAGAAGGTGGGTGCCTGCAGCCAACTCAATAAACGTCTGCTCTACCCCCTCATAATGTTGACAGTGATAATCGTACTGACATTGGCACTACAATTTACTGAGCGTAAATATACCCCAAGACTGTGCTAAGTGTCTCCCGTGCTCTGTCTTACTGGATCTTCATAGCAGCTTTCTAATTATCACTCCCATCTTACAGGTGAGGAAACTGAGGGCTCAGAGAGGCAAAGTAACTTGGCTAAGGTCACAGAGCCAGTGCTGGTATTAACAGAACCCAGACTGTTGGACTCCTGAGGCTGTATGCCTAACTGTGACATTTGCTTTCTCCTTCGCCATGGTGTGGAGAAAGACCTCCAGCAGGTGAGCCAGGCTCTCTGACCCTTAGTTTTTTCATTTGCAAAACGTGGTCCTCAACAGACAATGGCAAAGGATCTGGGGAAGCACCTGGCACATAGCAGGCTGGTGGCTAGTGGAGCCGAACTGAGCAGCCACCAGTGCCCCCTGACATGAAGCCCAGAGGACACACTCAGTGCCTCCACACTTGGTAGTGGGGTATCTTGCTCAGCCATATGGGTTTAGGCAAGTCAATTTCCATCTTAGGGCTCAGTTTCCCCATCATCAAAAGAGGGGGGTGGTGGAGACAATCTCCAAGGGTGCTGAAGTGCTGACATCTGATATTAGGCAGTAAAATACCTGTGCTCACCTCCGGAAGGCATTTTATGCAGGCCTCACGATGTCCTTAGCACTGGCCAAACAAACGCTGTAAATTTCCCCTCCTCCGAGGACCTCTCTCCTTCCACACCCTCCTTCTTGACGGCTCACACTTTCTCTGCTTTCAGAGAGATGTTTTTCAAGCATCCCGTGTGGGGGCCCGAGTGACAGCAGTGTGCAGAAGCCCGACCTCAGCGGTAATCCTGGGCGGAAAGCTAGCGGGAAGAAACGTGCAGGACGGGGGTGCCAAGGAGAAAGCCCCACCCCTGTTTTTCCAGTGGTCAGCGTGGGGTGGAGGCCAAGGACCAGGCATGGGGGGAGTCCAGCGGGGCCTCACTGGGACTATTCATAGCCTGGGATCCTCATCGGAATCTGGCAGGCCAGAGCAGTCACCGGCAGTGATCTTGCCTGTTCGTGGCACAAACATAGGCTGAGTGGTTTATGCTGCTCTTTCTTCCACCTCCTCGCTTCGGCTAAGACCATATGCCATCTATCCTGGAGCCTGAATAGGTGTCCGAGACCCAGAAAGTAGTCTATGAGCCATGTGCAGTAAAACAATCACTGGATTTGGAGTGGAGGATATAACTGATTTGGCAAGACACTGATAGGGCCGCTGTGTGTGGTCGTTCAGGTTGTGCACGGAACAAGGGCACCTGGGGTGAGGAGGTGGATGGGGCTAAAATCCATCTTATGAGCCATGTGCAGTAAAACGATCACTGGATTTGGAGTGGAGGATATAACTGATTTGGCAAGACACTGATAGGGCCGCTGTGTGTGGTCATTCAGGTTGTGCACGGAACAAGGGCACCTGGGGTGAGGAGGTGGATGGGGCTAAAATCCATCCTGTGCTCTGCTCACCAAGCCATGATCGCCCAGAGGGCACATTTTTTTAATACATGCAAAGGTGCCCTATGGGCTAGCGATGGTCCTGACTCTGAACCTGAGTTTCTGCCTCTGTAATGACCCACCCATTTTCTCCTACAGAGATATGGTGAGGACACAGTAATATAACCTATATTAAAGCACCTGATAATTATTTGTAATGAGTTATCATTTTTTATGCAAAGTCTTATTCCATAAAAGTTTAAAGACAGCTTATGAAACTATGTATGGTTAAATAGAAAATATGAACACATACAATATTATGCATTGTATGAATGAGGACAGGCAACTATGAGGCATACACCCCAATACTTCCCTTCCTGTGCCTATAGCAGACATCACTAAGCAATGGGATCTGTGATGTACCTTGTCCCTGTCCTGAAAGTCAGTTTCCACCTTGGTGCAAAGGAAATGAGGAAACCAGTACAGGGTTGTATCTTACCTGCTGCACAGAGGTGCCCAATAAATGATAATTATTATAATTTAGAGCCGGTGGAGGGGCAGAGGAGGTAAACTGGATCAAGAAGTCCTGCACTGCTGTGTGTCACAGTTTTAGCCTTGAGCTCATGGTGGACAAAACAAAGATGTAAATAATCAGGCAAGAATGCATATATGCACATGTGTACACACATGCGCAAAATAGATGTCCATGATATAAAAGCATACATTTCTCAAACTTCATGCAAATTGCCTATACTGAATACCGAGTGAATTTTTCCTGTGGTTCCTCATAACAGGGCTCTGTGATGAATCAGAAAACACCCTCAATAGCAGCCCTAGAATAAGCACATTGGCAGGTTTTGATTGGTGACTCCCTACAGAGCAAGTCCTGGGTATAAAACTCAAGCAGAGCCCAATGACAGCACGTGTAAGCCCTGTCCCCATCCACACCCAGCTCATGGGAAGGGTGCTGGAAGTAACAGGAGCCAAAACCTCCACTAACTTTCTGGCATCAGGGCATAGACTCTTCAATTAGGCCCTGAGCCCTTCTCTCTATGGATGAGGAGACCAAGATCCTGGGAGGGCAGGGAGGGGGCTCTGGGTCCCCAACTCCAAGCCCAGGAATACATCTGCTCCAACTCACCACCTCCCCCAGAGGTTGCTTACCACTCAACAACACTTCCTGGTCCAGCTAGACCATCAGCAGGGTGGGTGGCTATCTCCAAATCCTATGGCCCAGCCCCACAAGCAATACCGACTGAGAATCTCCCATTGTAGAGCAAGGCTTTGGGCTAGGGTGCCCCTAAGAAGCCCCTTTTAAATTCAAGTATCCATGGGAACACAGATCCGTAATGTGGTCCTGAGGCTTGATGGGGATGGAGAGAGTAGCATTGGAGCAGACCTTCCAGGACAGACACCTCCTGCTGCATGGCTTGTGGGACAGACGAAGCATGAGCTTTGGGATCAGGCAAAGGCACTCAGTTCAAGTCCCAGCTCTGCTGCTTGTTGGCTGTGTCCTTGGGAAACTTATTTCACCTCCTCTGAGCCTTACTTTCCTCATGTGCAAAGTCAGGTTAGTAACTGAACTCCTCATAGGGCAGTTGAGGGGACTGAGCAAGATCTAGTGCTTGGCTCAGTGAGCTGTGTATTAGTCGTGCCATTATCACGGCCAATGATAACTCACTCATCGGGAGCGGACACAGCATTGGCCTGGATAAGACAGATCCAAGTGTGAATCCTGGCTCTGATATAACTGGCCGAGTAACTTTCTGAGCCTCAGTTTCCCCATCTGTTAAATGGGAGGCAGGACTATTCCAAAGGCTGGCAGCCTGGGAGGGTACAGTTCCAGTTTTGGCTGCACAGAAGCCGAGAAGCACAGGGGATCCTGTGCCTTGCCTGCAGGGAGTCAGGGCCCAAGAGGGACTGAGGCCTCACAGCTCCCCAGCAGCTCCCCTCCCAGGCCTGGGCTGGGAGAATGTGCAGGAGGGAGGTCCGGGGAAGGAGCCCTGGAGCCGGGAGGAATGGTCCTGGCGGGCGGCAGCCGTGTGGTGACCCAGGAGGGAGGAAGAGCTTGGCTCTGAGCTCATCACTCAGCGAGCTGTCTCCCCCGGGCCGGGAACCCCGGCGGCCTGTCCTCCCCACTTCCTGTGCGCTGGGTCAATATTGTGATTTCCACTGTTCTGCCCACCCGGGACGGCCTGGCTCTGCACACTGCCCAGGGTCACAGGGCTTGGGGGAGACAGGGGTATGGAGAGGTCACCCACTGCCTGGAAGATGACTCACGACCTGTAGGCTACAGGCGGCGTGGCCGAGAGCCAGGAGCCCCAAGCAGCCTCACCTCCACTGTCCCCTCCCAGTCGTCAGCGCAGGGGCTGGAGGCCCAGGAATCTCAACATGTCAGAACTGGAATGGTGCCTTGTCAAGGCCTATATGCCCCTTTCATCCAAATGGAAAGATCAGCTGAGGCCCAGAGAGTGATGGGGACTTGTCCAAGGTCATTTGGTGAGTCAGTGGCTGAACTAGGACCTCAATCTCATCTCCTGACCTCAAATCCTGACCAATCCCCATCTCCCTACCTAGGAGGTCTACTTACCTTCCTTTTCGCCGTCATCTGTGACATTTCCTCCTATGTCTTCACCTAAGCACAGCAGAGAGGACAAGACTGACCCTAAGCAAGGACGTTGGTGTGAGAAGCTTCTCCAGGGTGAGAGGCAGTCAAGACGATGCTGTTTGGGACACACGCAGACTGGTGGTTACGGAGACAGTGGGCAAGAAGCGCCAGGCCTGAGGCTTGGGGACCTGTGGTTTTATTTCTCCTAGTGAGCTCGCCCCGTCAAAACCGGTGCAGGCTTCTCCTCTCCCAGGAGCCTCTCACTCTCCTCCAGACCAAAGAGACAGTGGGCAAGAAGCGCCAGGCCTGAGGCTTGGGGACCTGTGGTTTTATTTCTCCTAGTGAGCTCACCCCGTCAAAACCGGTGCAGGCTTCTCCTCTCCCAGGAGCCTCTCACTCTCCTCCAGACCAAGCAAGCTCTCGCCCTGTTCTGCCACTTCCCATACCCCACACCTGCTTCCCCAGGGGCTGTGGCTGCCTCACCTCCAAATCCTCTGGCACCCAGCTAGAGACACATGAAGGGCTCATGTCCTGTCTCCCCACGTCACCATGAGCTCCCTGAGAGCAGAAATTCCTGCCTTCCAAGTATTGCCTCTCCTGCAACCTCCTCTTGTTCTTCACCTGGTTACCTCCTGCTCTTCCTTAGGTCTCCACTTAGCTGTCACTTCCTCCTGAAAGCCCTCCCTGACCACCCTGCCAAGACTACAGTAGCCAACAGTGCTCTGAGTACCTTACACTTCCCTATCAGTGCTCTTGTCCCAGGGGAATGTAATGGCTTGTCAAATGCTCTTACCATTGTGTCTCAGGCTCAGGGCCCATGCAGAGTCGGTGCTAGATGGATAAATGGATGGTTGGATGGATGGACGGACAGATGATGGATGGTTTCCTCATGGAGCCTGGCCCATACCAGGGATTCAAGAAATGTTGGCAGATAGCGCTGGTGCTGCTGGTAGTGATGCCTGAGGTGGACATCTTGTGATCTTCTCTGTCTGGCATCCCTCATTGCCCATCCTTTGTCCAATACCAGCCACCCAGTCCCCTTTGCCCTTTCTCCCCTATGTGATTCTGTCAATTACAGAAACTCAGTGCCCCACCCACATAACCAGATTCAGTCAATAATTGTCCCCCCACCCCCACCCATTTCCCTGGCAGCAGTGCTCGGCCCAAGGGTGGACACATGACCCTAACAAGGTCACTCAGCCCTTCCTTGGGACTGATGTATGATCCCAGGAGAAGGCAGCTCTTTTGTTTTGGACTGGGGTTGCCAAGCTGGGCTGATGGTGGCCAAGCTCCCTGCCCCACAGAAGAGATAGAATGAGGCCAGCCCCAAAGGGAAGCAGAGACAAGCACAGGTGAGCAATGGACAGAAAATCCTGGTGACCCTGAGTCCTGGTTCCAGCCCCCCAGGCTCCTCAGGGCCACTTTCTAAGCCACCAAGTTCCCGTTTTTGCTCAAGCTGATGTCGTGTGGGCTTCTCTCACGTGTATTAGAAAGAATTCTGAATAACATTTAACCAAGGAGAAAACAGAGAGGAACATGGCGAGCAGGGCCACTTTCTAAGCCACCAAGTTCCCGTTTTTGCTCAAGCTGATGTCGTGTGGGCTTCTCTCACATGTATTAGAAAGAATTCTGAATAACATTTAACCAAGGAGAAAACAGAGAGGAACATGGCGAGACCAAGTGGAGACACAGGTGTTGAGCAGCAATTGATCAGCAGGCTCAGGAGATGAAAGAATCGCCCGCTAAGGGCATAACCAGAGATGCTCTAGCCCCACTGTGGCAAGAGCCAAAGGACAAAGGCTTTGCCTCAGAAGAAAGGACCTAGAGTGAGCTTGGTGCACTTCCCTTGCAGATGGCAGAAACCCAACTCAAACTGGCTTATTAAGCAGGAAGGGGAATTCATTGGCTCCCATAACTAAAATGTCCATGGGTCTTTAGCTTCAGGCATGGCTGGATCCAGGTACCCAACTGCGGCTTCCAGGAATCCATCTCTCTCCAGCCCTCCACTCTGCTTTTCTCTGTGTTGGATCCATTCTCAGGCAGCCTCTCCCCAAATGACGGCAGCTTCGGGCTTCCACCCTCACAGCAACCCCAACAGAAAGAGAGCACCTCTTGCCCCCTTATTGCCACAAAATCCCAGAACTTCATCTGATTGGCTTTGTTTCAGTCACACGCCCACCAACCCTGAGACCAGGGGAATGTGGTACTGTCACTGGCCAGGCCCAGGCCACAGGCCACTCTTCAGGTAAGCCCCACCCCAACCAACAAGCTGAGAGAGGGGGTGGGGAGGCTCCCTGCAGGGCGCAGCTGTCAGGAGGAGGATAAGCTTAGGCAGGCAGAACCGAAGACGTCTACAGTCCCTGGGAAGAGGTCTTTGGCTGGAAGTTGCTCCCCGCAGGAATGAAGGCCTGAGGGAGGGCTGGGGAGCTCTTGGGGGAAAGATAACGTTCCCCTTGGCTGGGATGGTCCTTGGGGGAGGGCGGAAGTCTCCCCTGAAGGCAAGAGGATGGATGAGAGGAACTCTCAGTTACTCCCAGCCTTGGAAGTCTCTGTTTGCAGCTGTGACGCCAATTGTCTGCCGCCCGACGCATTCTTGGACTCACCCGAAAAGGAGGAGATGAGATTCAGAGATCTAGGAGCACCTCGGGTTTCTGCATCTGCATGCTCCAAACTCGTGAGTGCGCCAGTCCTGTGGGCACCCAAAGAAAATCGCAGCCTGATCTGTCCAGGCCACCTGAGTTTGGCTGTTTGTGGGGGAGAGAGAGAGAGAGAGAAGTGGCTTCCAGGTTGTCAGAAGGTAGCAATGTCCAGGGCCACAGCTTTGGGATGGTCTCCAGCCCTCTCTTGAGAGGAGTCTGCAGCTGTGGGGCTCAGAAACCCCTGCCCTGTGCTTGGAGGGAAAGAGGGACATGCTCTCTGGCCCTTCATGGCTGCCAAGGTCCCCCGTACTTTATAGTGAGGACCCTGCCTCACCCCTACGTTCCCCCAGCCTGGCTCCCCTCATCTGGGCACTTCCCCTGAACTCCCTGTTCCAACTCCTCTCATCTGTAAAGCCAAGGATGGACTGGCCTTCAAAGGAGCTGCTCATGTCTTCACAGATGAGACACGATGCTTCTCTGAGACTCAGTTTCCTCAACTGCCGAGTGCTCGGGCATGCTAAGACAACCAAGTGGGTCGCAGCTACGACCAGGCTTTGGAAATGATGAAGCCTCTCACAGGGTGCTTCATGATGACCCCTCACATGGATGCACACCTGGGGAAGGCTTGGAATCCCCCAACACGTTCTCTCTTGGAGATGGGGTTTAGAGAGAGGGATGAGTCTGTCTTGTCTGGAAACAGGATGGAGAATGGGCAGGAGGACGTCTCGAAGTCCTTCCAAGCCTTCAGTTGACCAGCCCAGCCTGGGGACGATGTGATCAGGTTTTCTCTAAATTCCCACCGGACTGGTCCCCAAGCCCCCTTGTCATCTCTCTGGCACATGCAGAGCATGTAATATGAGCTCACGTGCTGGGGAGCCTTCCCGGTGTCACCCCACGAGTGACACTGGCTCTTGCCTTCCCACCCAGTCTGCCTGTCGACTGTCCTCCCCCACCCCTCCGAATCCACCCGCTTCTCAGCACATCCGTGGCTACCACCCCCCTCTCCAGGATGGCTTTCCGGTCTCCTCGCCGGTCCTCTGCGTCTGTTCCCACTGCCCTGCCATTCTTTCTCCACATGGCAGCCAGAGTGATTGCACAAAACAGCCTGTGTATAGTTATCTCCCTTCCAGCGGCTTCCCATGACCCTTAGAAAAATATCCCACTTCTTGACCAAGGAGAAAAGATGATCTGATGTTTCCCTTTTTTTAAATTATGGTAAAATTCACACGATGTAAAATCTACCACCTTAGCCATTTTTAAGTGTACAGTTCAGCAGTGTTAGGTACATGCACATTGCTGAGCATCCAATCTCCAGAACTTCCCTAACTGAAACCCTGTGCCCATTAAACAACTGCCCATTTCCACTTCCCTCAGCCCTTGGCAACCACCACTGTACTCTCTGTCTCAATGAATTTGATTATTCTAGGTACTTCAAATAAGTGAAATTGTACAGTATTTGGCTTTTTGTGACTGGCTTATGTCATCTAGCATAAGGTCCTCAAATTCCACCCATGTTGTAGCATGCATCAGAATTCCTTCTTGTTTAAGGCTGTATAATATTCCATTGGATGAATATACCACATTTAGCTCATCCATTCATCCACTGATGGACACTTGGGTTGCTTCCATGTTTTAGTGATTGTGAATAATGCTGCTATGAACAAGGATGTACAAATATCTCTTCGAAATCCTGTTTTCAATTCTTTGGGGTATATCTCCAAAAGTGGAAGTGCTGGTTCATATGCTAATCCTGTGCTTAATCTTTTGAGGACCCTCCGTACTGTCTCCATAGTGGCTGCAGTATTTTACGTTCCCACCAGCAGCGCACAAGGGCTCCGGTTTCTCCACATCCTCATCAACACTTGTTATTTTCTGTTTTTTTGATAGTAACCATCCTAATGGGTGTAAGAAGGGATTTGATGTTTCTTGATGGGGGAAATATTGGTATTCTGCGGGACTTCTGTGCAAGGCAGGACATCGGTCATCCCTCCCAGCATCAAATGTCAGTAGCATGTCTCCCAATGCTGTGACAACCAGAAAATACTTGCTGGAGAGGGTGAGCCCCCAGCTGAGAGCTGCCAACCCCTGCTGCCCTCCCCGTCTCATCTTGTACAGCTCTCCCCCTTCATTCTGTTCCTCGGTCGTGCCCACCTCAGGGCCTTTGCACATGCTGTTCCCCTGCCTTGCACGCTCTTCTCCTAGATCTTCACATGATGACTCTCACCATCCTCAGGGAGCCCTTCTCTGGCCACCCCATCTAATGTGGCCCCCTTGCTCTCTCTCACATGGCCCTGGTTTTATGGTCACTTACCACCACCTGAAATTACCATATTTATTATTGGTGTGCTCACTCCATCAAGAATACAAGCTCCTTGAGCAGACTTTGTCTCCTTATTGGTAACCCTAACAGCTAGAGTGGTGACAGGCACATAACAGGTGCTCAGTGAATGTTTGTTCACTGACTGAATGACTGGTCATATTCAATGTTAGAGCTGGAAGGAAGATCACCCACCTTGCCACCACTTCATGTTACAGATGGGGATCACAAGGCCCAGGAAAGGGAATAGACTTGCCCAAGGTCATACAAGGTCTAAGCCAGGGCCAGTACCTAGTTTCATGACCCCAGCCTGGTGCTCTTCCCTCCACATCTTATACCTGGAGGGATTCCTTGCCAGGCAGCATGAAAATTCAGTATCCTACACTGCAGAACCACCTTGCTCAGGGAGAGGCTCAGGAGGGGCACGTGGAACCGAGGCCACCCGTGGACCTGCTGAGGTTCACAGGCGCGAACTCCACACAGAGCTGATTGTGGACCAGTGGGCAGCATGGTCTGCTACGTGGAGTTACCCTCCATCCACCTCTTTCGCTCTCGCCTCGCTCCCTCCCTCCCTCTCTCTTTTATCTCTGTCCTGCAGGAGTAGAGTTGGATTTAGGCACATGAACCGCACAGTCATTGTGTCTGCCTTGCCCTGAGAAAGGCCACAGCAGCCCACACAATGCTGTCCCCCAGATCTACTCCAATTCCAATTGATGGAGCTCTCAGTGTTAACCTGACATGGGCTGGAAGGTATTTCTCCAGCGAGGCAGTTTAGCATCGAATCAGGCTGACCTGGGTTCAAATCCCAGCTCAGCCCCTTGTGAGTCAGAACCAAGTTACTGGTTCCTGATTCAGGGGTTCCTCGTTTGTAGGGCAGGGCCACCTTTCCAGGGGCATCGTGAAGATGACATGAGATAATAACACGTGCACAGGACATAGTGCCGTCTTGGCACTTAACAGAGGGTTCAGTCACTCAACATTCACGTCCACCCGTTGGAAGGACTGCAGGAAACCGTCCTCACTCTCCTGTCTTGCCCAAGCTCCCCTGGGATGTTTCTCCTATTTCCACTTCCAGAGGATTGCACGAAACTTAATGGTCTGTGCATCTAGGGACAGATAAATAAAAGTGGGATAAATGCAATAATACTGATAATTAATACAGCCCACTTAGCAGAGCATTTACGAGGATGTGAAGGTGCCATCCTCAGCCCTCCACAAAAGATAATAGATGCAACACCCACAGCCACCCTAGAAGCAGGTACTATTTTATCCCCATTTAACAGATGAGGAAACTGAGGCAAAGAAAGGCTGATCAAATTGTCTGGGTCACAGGGCTAAAAAGTAGCTGGGCCAGGCAGCCTGGAGCCAGGAGGAAGGGGCACACAAGGGCCATGGGGCACCAGGGGGTAGCCCAGCCCAGCCAGGGGGGTGAGGCAGTCTTCGCCCTCAGGGCCTGGAGGGGAAGCTGGTGAAGGACAGCACTCTGCTCTGATGCCACCTTCTCGGGGGGGGGGGGCCCTCGCCAACCACCCGCTGAGAACAGCAACCCCTCGCCAGTGTCTCCTGCCTGCCTTTGCCCTGCTGCATTCTTCTCACGTAAGCATCATCTGATGAAGATTACGGAGCCAAAAGAGACAGAGGCCTATCAGGAAGGGCCCAGGAAGGCGGCATAGTGTTTGGATTTTATCCTTGGTTCCCTGGTAATGGGGGAGGACAATGGGAGGCAGCCCCCACAATACACAAACACACACACTCACACACACACAAGCACACACACTCTCACACACAAACACACACACACTCGCACACACACTCACACACACACTCACACACACACACACACACACACACCCCCCTCACCTCAAGCAAGGATTTTTTTTTTTTTTCCTTTTTGTCTTTTTTCGTGACCGGCAACGGATCGCAACCCTCAGTGTCGCGCCCGTACCGGACCGGGACCGGCAACAGGATCGCAACCCTCGGTGATGCGTCCGCACCTTGCTCAGCCAGTGAGCAGCTGGTCTGTATGTGGGATCTGAACCCTCGGCGGGAGCGCCGCCGCGCTCCCAAGCGGTGCACTGTAGCAGTGCGCCACCGGGCCGGCCCTCAAGCAAGGATTTTGAAGTCATCCTTCGATCCTTCATTTGAGCATCGAATCCAGGACCCTGTTCTCCAGGCCAAGCCTTGGCTGGGGCTGTAGAGATAGGAAGGCAAAGGTGAGTGAGCAGCCTGCTCTTGGGGTGCCCATAGCCCTCCAGGGGACAAGGACAGGTAAATCCACGTGGAAATGATGAAGCCTCTCACAGGGTGCTTCATAATGACCCGTCACGTGGATGGATACCCGGGGAAAGGCTTGGAATCCCCCAAAGTGTTCTCGCTTGGAGATGGGGTTTGGGGAGAAGAATTAGTTTGTCTTGTCTGGAAACAGGAGGATGGAGAACGGACAGGATGAGGTCTTGAAGTCCTTTCAAGCCTTCAGTTGACCGGCCCAGCCTGGAGATAAGATGATCAGACTGTCTCTAAATGTCCACCGGACTGGTCCCTGAGCCCCCTTGTTATCCCTCCAGCACATGTGGAGCATGTAATAGAGGCCATGTGTACAATGGCCTTTCATAGACAATGTGGCAAAGCACTGTGGAGGCCAGAGGAGGAATTAAACTCCTCATCCACCGGTGACACCAGACTGTGCTTGTACTGTCCTGCCACCTGGAATGCCATCCACCCATACAGCAAATGTTTGTTGAGCTTCGATTATACACCAGCCGTTGGGGAAACAAGGATAATCCACAGCAGATGTGGTTCCTGCCTTCACAGAGGCCTGGTATGCCTAGGAAACTCCTGCACATCCCTCAAAACCCTACTTTAATTTCCTCTCTCTTCGTGAGGCCCCCTGCCTCCTCTAAGACAAGTAAGCTGCTTCTTTTCCTGTGCTCTCCTTGAGGCCTGTGACTTCATTTGTAGAGGAGAGAGGGAACGAACAGCTTCTGAAAACTATGCACCAGACTCTGTGCAACGTGCTCACAGGCAGTGTCCTTCAGGCTCCCAGCAGCTCTGCAATGGGGCGAATAATTCCCCTTTCTGCGGGTGAGACAATGGGCTCAGAAAGGTTAAGTCTCTCCCCTAAGGTCACACAGTCAGCTGGTCAGGAAGAAAGCAGGGACAGGTAACCAAGGCAGTCCCACTCCAACGTCAGCCGCTGTCCATGTCCTGTGAAGGCCCTGAAGACAGGGATGGCGGGTCAGATCAGGATTGTGCTCTGTCCCCAGGCCGCAGCACAGGCAGGGCTCACAGCAGCGTCTCAGGGCATAGGAGGAAGCGGAGGCTACGGCCCCGGAGCCGGCTGGAGCTGCGTTGCCCTCCTCGGGGCCTAGGGGGCGATGTGCGCACTCGTCTCCCAGCCCCTGCGGGCGTCACCTTAGGCTCGGATCTGATGGCCCGAAAGGCGCTTCTCTCCTTCCCCAGTTTCCTCTTCCTGGCAGCCTCGTGGACCAGCTCAGCCTCCGTCCCCTCTGACTGGGGTCCCCACCCGGCTGACTCCGGCTGCCACAGCAGAGCCTCGGATGGGCCAACTCTTCTTCCCCACGCTGTTTCAAGGAGGTGTGAAAAGGGACCACTTGATCACGTCCACGGTCAGACCCATGGACCCTGCTGGCTCAGGCGCCCGGGGATGCTGCCTGGCGTCTCCTCCCCCTTCGCTCCAGTGGGGCCTCCCCAAACCCAACAAGGCCACGAGCGGCCCCTACAAAGTTCCAGAGACCAAGACGGAACATCTCGGCCACCCTGCTGCTTTGCCCAGTTGGGAAACAGAGACCAAGAGAGGGACAGGGACAGGGTCTCGTCCAAAGTGCCCCACCAGTCAGGTGGGAGCTGGAGCAGAACCTAGATTTACTGATTTGTATCCTCAGCAATTTCCAGCACGGTTTGAAGCTGTTTCTACAGGGCCCTGAGGCAAGCGGAGAAAAATGCAGTCCAACCAGTTATCTAATGTAGTAATAATAAAAATAACAACAACTCCCATTTCTGTCTACTTTCAGCCTTTCACCTGCATTACCTCACTGGTCCTGTCACCTGCTGGGGGAGGTGCATGCCACTGTCCCTCATTTTATTGCTGCTGGGGAGGAAGGGGCTTACCCAAGTTCCCAGGGTGTTGGGACCAAGTGTCCGCTCCTAGGCCTGGAGCCTTAGCAAAGAGAGGGCTGGGCAGGGGTGCTGAGAGGCAGGGAAGGCTGAGTTTTAGGGAGAGTGGAGCAGTCGGGCCTGAAGAGTAGGGGGGGGAGTGCTCCAGATGCTCCTCCGCTTCCCAGAGTTCCCACTCCCCCCACCGAACCTCTTTCAAAGCAGCAGCTTGGCTCTCCCCGGGCGGCTTCGTCCCCTCACTCCCTGCTCTCCCCTCCCCCCCGCTCCCCTCCTGCAGCCCCCAGAGAGCTATCTGGGCCTCCACAGACCATAAGATCTGATTTTCTCTGCCTGACCTTCAGCAAGTCCCTTCCCTCATCTTAGACTCAGTTTCCCCATCTGTAAAATAAGTGAGCTGGGCTTTGAGTTTGGCCTTTTGGCTCTCATGGTCTGACCTCTCTAAGGATAGGGTGAGGGCAAGATAAACAGAGCGGAATGGGCACAGCCATGTATTAGACATCTGTGGTGCACAGGCACAAGCACTGTGTTCTTTACAGGTGGCACAGAGCAGTCAAAGGCAAATGCTGCCCTGGAGGCTCAGGGGCCATGGACACTATTTTCCCAAACTTTCTGACCCTCAGTTTCCTTATCTGTCTAGTGGGGATGATAAACCTACCTCTTAGGGCTGTAGGGAGATCCCAATGTGATAATGTATAGGATGTGCTGCACACAGCACCCACCACCCACCACTCAAAAATGTTATCATCACTGTCGTCATCATCATCATCATCGCCATCATCGTCATCTATCTCCCCCTCCTCGTCTGGTCCCCTCCGTGCGGGGTTCAGCCTTAAAAGGAAATTCCTGACCTGACATCAGAAAAGCTTGAACTCTGCTCCCAGCTCTGCCAATAACCTGCTGAGTCATCCAAGACTCAGTTTCTTCACCTGCAAAATGGGGCCAAGGAGATGCACATGGAAAAATATCACAGACATGCGGTGAGATCAAGTGCCTAGTACAGGACCTGACACTTCTTTCCCTCCTTCTTTGTTGAACCAAAATGAAAGTTTATGACAGAGGAGAGCGAACACTCAATAACACTCCAGCGAAGATTTAATGAGCGCTTACCACGTGCCCAACACTGGCCTAAGGATTTTGTTTAACTCACTGACGCCTTATAAACAACACTCTGAGATGGGCAGAGTCATCATCCTCTTTTTACAGAGTGGGAAACTGAGTCACAGAGAAGCAAAATGCCATCCTCTCAAAGTCTCCAATGCTGCTTAAAGCCCATCAGTAGTAAGCGCTCGGGTTTACTGAGTAGCTACTGAGTGCTAGGCAGTGTTGTAATCCCCTCCCACGTGTTGGCCCCTTCAATTCTCCCAACAATGCTATCAGGAAGCTACTATCATTGTCCCCATTTTACAAATGAGAAACTGAGGCACAGAGAGGTGAAGTGACTCATCCAATCAGCAAATGCCTGAGCTAGGATTCGAACCCAGGTCCGCATGACGCCTCTACCTTGTTCTCTTAACCACTGTACCATACCTCACCTGGAGTCTGGCACTCCCATGAGAACTGAGCACTGCCCAGGGGTGTAGGCCAGCCCTCCACAGCTCCAGGGCATTATGGGGAGGTGAATTCTCATTATTAGGTTCCCTCAAGGAGCAGGGATCTCAGTGGGGCAAAGCTATATTCTCTGGGAGGACAAGCATGCTCCCCCAAATCCCACCAGCTCCCCAGACGGACAGGGAACAGGTGCACAGGTCCCTGGCCCTGGGCTAGGTGAGGGGGGAATGCATTTGGCAGCCAGAGTGCTGCGTGAACAAGAAACCCAGCCTGCAGCCCCTCGGCCTGGCCTGGTGGGAGATTAACAAAACAAATACCGAACAATCTCCATTTCAACACTTGGGGAGGGGGGACCCGAGTGTCAGGGCGCAGGGGGCAGAGGGGAAAGGCAGAGACATTTTACCACCTAAGTAACTTTCCCTCTGTTTAGTTTCACACAAATGTACACTCAAGTGCTCTCAAATTTTTTTTTTTTTTTACATTTTTATTTTATTTTGACAAATGCTCAAACTTTCCTGCCACAAATTATTCTTGGCCAGGTTACAAGTAGAAAGTCTGTGTGTATCCTTCACTTGACAAAAAGAGAGAGGGGGAAAGGGAGGGTTCTTAGGAAATATTTCGGTTGTGGGTTTGAGCGGGATTTCTTCATCTTCCTAACAGTGCCTTCGCCGGGGAGTCCATGAGTTCTCGCCCACTCCCGTGCGAGCAGCTGCCACGTGGAGAAACCCACCGCTCCGCTTCCCTGCAGCTGCCCTAGCAGGATGTCATGGCTCTGCTTTCACCCCAGCTATTAGGAGTGGCATCTGGGGAGGACAGACTGGAACTGGCGTTAGTGTCTCACCTCGCCCAGGCCTTGCAGGGTCTCGTGCCAGGCTGGGCTGGAGGGTCCCGTGCAGCAGGCCTGGAGGTTGGGGCAGAGGTTCCGGGTGGATCTTCCCTACCCAGGACCCAAGAGAGGGGATGGCTCTGGGGCCTCCCCAGGTGTAAGAGGGGGTGAGCTGTCCAGTCCACCCTGACCCCGCCCCAGCCCCAGTCTCCCCAGTGTCATCTCCACCACTGTGCCCTCCACAGCTTCCCGCCAGCCACATCACTTCTCAAACATCCCAGGCTTCCCCCCCTCAGGCCTGAGCCAGCCTCTCCCCTGCGCCCACACTCCCCCTCCACTGTTCCGCCGCACCCCTCCTATTTATCATCCAGGTCCCAGCTTGCTCGTCACCTTCCCAGAAAGACTTTCCTGACTACCTCCTCCAAAGTAGAGACTCTATTTGCCTCTGTTGGTTTTCTTCATAACACTTAGACGATTTGTCCTAGATTTAGTCATCTATGTTCTTGTTTTTTGCTGGTCCTACCTAACTAGAGCGAATAAGTGACTGAGTGTGTAAATAAATGAATGAGTGAATGAATGAATGGGTGAAGGAATAAATGAACAAGTAAACGAGTGAACAAATGAATGAGTAATTGACTGAATGAGTGAGTGTGGATCCTGGCTGAGAGGATTCTAGAGCTCAGCTGGAGAAGTCGCTGATGCCTTCAGACTCTCTTTTGGGAAGAAAATCCTGCAGCCACTAGGGAAACTATTAAAACGTGTGTGTTTGTTTCCACGTAAGGATGAGGATCCTGGACCAGTTTACTCCCATGGCCAAGTCCAGGCGGCCAGACAGCTTCACTTTCAGCCTCCAGCTGTCTCCTGCCAGAGGACCTTTTGCTCTGCACAGCCACTGTCAAATTTGGGATTGGTGTCAATGTAAAGAAAGACCCCACATCTCTGAGCCTCCCACTTCCCCTGAAGCCTAAACCAATTTTCCATTCCTAACATTGATATTAATTCTGCACTGTCTAGACTGCCCCCCACAAGGAGGAGCACTCCTCCCCAGCCTGGCTTAGAAGGGAACATGGTGGTGTCCACCAGTCCAGTGGGGTTTCTGTCCCCAGCAGAGAGGATCATGGCCCTCTTGGGACCTCATCACCAAAAAATGTCTCAAGGCCATTTCTTATAAAAGCAGAATCACACAGCCACAGCCATGTGAATTGGTGCTGACTTCTGTGCCCAGTGCCTAAGGGTCAGACCACATTAATTCAATTTATTAAAATCATGTGCCTTAGGGCCGGCCCGGTGGCACACTGGAGAGTACGCCACTTAAGAGCGTGGTGGCGCTCCCGCCGAGGGTTCGGATCCCATGTGGAGACCGGTTCCCGCTCACTGGCTGAGCGCGACGCGGGCGCAACACCGAGGGTTGCGATCCCGTTACTGGTCAGTAAAAAAGACAAAAAGGAAAAAAAAATCATGTGCCTTAAACTGATGGCAGGATGAATTTTCACCATACACTCACACTCTCAGAGGTGCTGCAAGGCAGAGGTCCTGAACCCCTTTTGACAGCAGAGGAAGCTGAGGCTCGGAGAGGTGACGTGATTTGGCAAGGCCACCCATCAGCTCTCATCTTGGCCTCCCTGCACTGTCACGGGGCCTTTTCTCCTGCTTTGATTTGTGACCGCCACTATCACCCACCCACACCCTGATGTGTGGGCCAGATACCTGGGAGTGGTCCTCAATGCCTTCCTCCTTGGCAAACCCACATCCAAACAGCCCCTGAGTCCTGGGGGGTCTGCCCCGCAAGCCCACTGCTCCCGCACACACAGGTAAATGCTCAACAGACATGTTCCGGGATTGCTGTTATCAGGCTCAATTCCCTTGGCCACAGAACCGCTGGCAAAATCAAGAACCCCAATGTTGCATCAGGAGGTTTCCATTTTATTAGTGTGATGAGTGAGTTTATGGAGCTCTGTGATATATAATTACGCACTCATCTTATTGATTAGCAGCTTGCGGCTGGAACTTTCTTATCCCTTAATGGAGACCCTGCTGCTCCTCTCCAGCAATTACAATGGGAATTAATAGCTACTTCTGTAAGACTGAGCTCCTGAGCAATAATTTTGGGGTCAATTACAAGTGAGTTGTGTGGAATAAAACTGCATCTCTTCAGACAGGGTGTCTAGCCAGCATCCTGGACAGCATGCCCTTGCCCTTGTTATAGTCTTCAGTGGGTTGGATGGTAGTTATGGGGAGACTGTCTCATCCATCCCTAGTTAGAAAGGATAGAGATAAGTGGGGGACTGGGGGGGCATGGACTGTGAGGAGAGGTGGGAGAAAGGATTCCAGGCAGGAGAGGGCCTGCCACTTGGAGCAGAGGCCCCTGGACAAGAGGGAAATATTTGGGGAGGGAGCAGAAGACAGGGTTGGGGACAGATGATTTACCTGCATGCATGCATAAGTGCTCAACAGATGTGTTCTGGAAGTACTGTTAGCCTCAACTTGCACAGCCGCAGAACAGTTTCTCTGCTAAATGACCTCTCTGTCTCGGGTCTGGAAGTCCTGGACACCTGTCCTGGTGCCTCATTCAACATAGGTGGATGGCAGACCTCCCACACCAGCGTGGAAGAGAACAGACCAGCGTTCCTGTCCTCAGGGAGACTCCGTTCCAGTGGGCAGCAGTGGATACAGACAAGGACACGTGTAATAACCAGGGGCACGGGGCAGGAACGACAAACAGATGGATGGGACAGAATGAAGAGACGATGAAACTACAGGCAGACCCGGGAGGACCAAAGGGAAGTCTTTTCATGATCTTGGCCAGGGAAGCCCTTCCTCAGCAAGTTGTAAAAGCCCAGAAGCCCGGAGAAAAAGACTAGATAATTTAAATATGCAAACATTCAGCCTTAGGAGCAAGAAGGCTTTGAGCAGGAAAACAGACAAGGGGCTAGGAGGATGAAAGAAATGACCCGGATAACAGTCAGAGGGTGCACCTGGACCCACCAGTGCCTAGATGGAGGGTGGATGTACAGGGTTCCTCCGCACACTCCATGCCACCCCACTCCTGCCCTGCACACCCACACCCACCCCCCTCCTGCCCTGCACACCCACACTC
>NW_007728924.1:25189-38636 GCF_000696425.1 Galeopterus variegatus
CACCCACACTCACCCCACTCCTGCCATGTGCACACCCACACCCACCCCACTCCTGCCCTGCACACCCACACTCACCCCACTCCTGCCATGCGCACACCCACACACACCCCACTCCTGCCCTGTGCACACCCACACTCACCGCACTCCTGCCCTGCACACCCACACACACCCCACTCCTGCCATGCGCACACCCACACTCACCCCACTCCTGCCCTGCGCACACCCACACACACTCCGTTCCCATCCTGTGCACACCCACGCCCATGCCATTACTGCTCCCTTCGCTCCAGCCTCCCCTTCCTACTCTGTCCTGTGCCTGCCTCTGCTCAGGCCCAGGGGACTCTGGGCCTGGCATCTCCCCTGCTCAGTCCCCATTTTCTCTACCTCCGCACCCTCCCATGGGCTTGACCTTGGGAGAGGAAGTAGAATTTGTGACTTGGACCCCCAGGAAGGCACCTATCCCTGCCCTGACCCAAGCGTGCAGGGGCCTCCCTCACTGGGCTGGAAACACCGCCTCTCCCTCTCCCTGGCCGTGTTCCCAGGCCCCCTGCCCTGACCTGGATGTGCCAGAGTTCTGAAGACAGTCAGGCCTGAAGGGCCCCCTCCCTTGCCCAGAGCTACTGGCCTCCCTCGCACACACTCCTGGGCATCAGGGCTTGACCTGTGGCCAAGCAGCTGGGAGGTGGCAGGGTCAGGTCTCATGCCCAGCTCCGGCTGGCTGTCCCTCTTGTTGCCTCTGCACCTATGCCCTGGGGACCACCCTGGGGGCCATGCCCAGATCCTGCTTGAGCACTGGGCTTCTTTGCCCCTTGGAACCAGAGAAAAAGTTGAAATCATTGGGGCACCCAGGTCCTTAAAACACCTGGAGCGGAGTCTGGGATGTCAGCAGGGAGGCAGGAGGAAGAAGCCTGGTGGGTCTGGGCAGAAATCAGAAGAGAAACTGTGGAAGTGACCCTGGAAGAATGGAGGCAGAACCAGAGAAAGGACCCCAGTGACAGGTTTGAGACCCCACCCAACCAGGGCACAACAGCCCCTGCGGCACAGGGAGCCAGGCTGCTTAGCAACGTGAACAAGGAAACAGGGGCCAGCAAGACTATGTGAGAGAGAAAGAAGTTTCCTGCATCCCAGGGACACCAAGCCCTGCTGCCCCACACCAACTGGAAGCCCCTCGCTAGGCCTCCCTGCAGCCCCCAGGTGTGGAGGAGGAAGGCTCTGCAGGAGAACAAGAAGATCAAAAGGAGAAGGCGCCATAAATCCCAGCAGGAGCCTCCTTCTCTGCTCTCCACGCACCAGGGAGCCTTCCCAGAGCAGCTTGGATGTGGGTCAAGGACCCCCGGGAGATCCCAGCCCAGCACTGCGCCCTCCAGCCAGGGCTCAGCCCCTGTGCCAGGAAGGGGTGCGGGCGGGGCAGGGGAGGCCTGCCACCACACCCGGGCTTCCCTGCACAGGTCTGCCCCGCCCCTCCCAGCCCGACCACACACACGTGCACGCACACCCCGTGCAAGGCCAGCAAAGCACACGCACCCCAGAGCACGGGGCCGGCCACCCCCATCCTTCCATGGGGTGGGAGGTGCAGCTTCAGCCAACTTCCACCTGCTTGAAGTGTCCTGGGCTGCGGCAGCCCGGAGCCTTGGGGAGCCAGCTTCTCCCTCTCCTTGTGGCTTTGGGCAAGTCACTTAACCTTTCTGAGCCTCGCACTCCTGGTTTATCTCCTGTACAGGAGCCAGGGACTTAGCAAATACCACTCCCGTAAACCCCACCCAGAGGACGAAAGCGAAGCGTCCAAACCCACCACGTCTTGGGGTAGTGAGAATAACAGCAGGGACCGGGACTGTGTCTGAGTTCTGTATGGGACACCTCTTTCAATCCCCACAACTACCCTGACTAGGAGATGCTGTCACTAGCCCCACTTTACAGATGAGACGAGGGTACAGAGAGGCTAAGCTCCTGCCCAAGGTCACACCAAGGTGCAAACCTAGTCTGTCTGATGCCAACACCCCATGCCCTTAATCGACCCCAGCACTGGCCCCTTCACTCAACTCCGCCTGCTTTTTCACTCAGCCCTGAGGCCTCTCCCGGGGCTGTAGCTGGGAGGGGCCGGGCCTGGCCTATGAACAGGGCCCTTCGCTTCTGCCCTTCAGCCACATCAGGGGGTGCACATGCACGCACGAGGCAGCACGCCACGCAGATGTACCTACCACCTGCCTCCCAGGGCAGCCTTGCCCAATGCTCTGGCTTCTAAGTTTATATTTCCAGCCCCAGGCTTGTGTTGTCAAATGTCCTGATGTCTAATAATCACGTCAAACTCAGCATATCTGAAACGGGGCTTCCCACACCTCCCCTGCCCTCCCCTCTGTCCCCTTGCCAAGTCACCATCCCCTCTCAATGGATTCTTGCAACAGCCTCCTCACTGGTGTCCCCGCCTCCCACCTACTCCCAAATGATCCTGCTCAAAGTCCAGCAATGGCTCCACCTCCCCACCACTCAGAGCAAAACCCAAAGCCCCCCAAGGGCCCAACGTGATCTGCCCTCCCCTCCCCTCTGGTTCTCCCCTCATTCACTCCTCTCCAGCCGTACCAGCCTCTTTGCTGTCCCTGGAACACCCTAAGCACGTTCCCACCTCAGGGCCTTTGCACTTGCTGCACCCTCAGTCTGGGACATCCCAGAGAATCACATCTCCCTGCCTCGCTTCCCGCAGGCCTCTGCTCAAATATCCTCTCGGTGAGAGTCTCCCTGAACACCATTTAAAAGAGCCCCTCCCAGCCTTGCAGTCCCTTTCCCTTCACCTTGTTTAATTTTTTTCCCTAACATGTGTCACCATCTGTCATGTGACTCATTGGCTTATCTGTTTAA
Organism: Galeopterus variegatus; assembly: GCF_000696425.1. Classification (NCBI taxonomy): domain Eukaryota; kingdom Metazoa; phylum Chordata; class Mammalia; order Dermoptera; family Cynocephalidae; genus Galeopterus; species Galeopterus variegatus. The sequence continues at coordinate 28,043 of NW_007728924.1, forward strand.
TATCAATCTCATCTCAGGAGGATACGCGCCCCTGTGAGAGCTGGAGTCTCTTCTGCTGTTCATCTCCCTTTCCTGCTCGGAGCCCAGAACAGTGCCCGGCCCATGGTAGACCGTCCCTGAGTATTTCTGAATGAATGAATGAAGGAATGCTAACAGAGTGGTGGGGCTGAGGATTAGGAAAGAACGGTGCGGAGAGGAAGGGAAAAGGGAATGCGTAGGAACAGCAATGCAGTAGATACAAAACATGTGCTCATGTGTACAGAGGTGGACACCCCGTGTGCATGCGTGTGCAGACACACACGCACAAGTGTTGAAGCCTGAGCACATGTATCCAAATGGTAAACGTAGATGAAGAGAGAGGTCCACAGGCAAAGGCACAAATGCACCCAACACTTATCTATTAACACACACAGATGCACAGACACGCTCACACACAAATGCACCTCCAAAGAGACGTAAACATGCGCATACACCCCTGCACACATGCACACACACAGAGGGCCCCTTACCAGCACTCCATTCTGGCCCTGCACCCCCCTCCACTCCCCCACCCGCCAACTCTAGATCCCTTCCCAGGAAGGGGGAGCAGCTTTTCCAGGTGACCTCACTGAGCAGGGAGTTAAACTCCACTGGCTCTCTTTCAAAGCTGATTTGGCTCCAGTCTCCCTTGTAATCTGCTCCCGGATCAGTGCTCACAGGGGTGCTGGGACCGGCCTGAGGTCAGGACCTCTCACCTTCTCCCAGGAAGTCCCCCTGAGTCCTCACCCACCCCCCAGGCCCCCACTCAGCTGCTTCCCCTGACCAGTATAACCTGCTGAGCTGAATTCTTGCTGGGTATTTTGAAGCACTTCCAGTTATTTGCGGGGAGGGGTGGTACTTTGATTCCCAGGAGGGGCTTGGGTGGGGTGGGGACTAGGGATGGCCTGCCATCCCCAAGAGCCTGGGATCACTGAGGTCTCTGAGGGGTTGAGGTGAGCCTGACCCCAAAGGGAGGAGCTGGTGCCACAAGGTTGCTGCCATGGCCAGTTGAGAGCTAGGTGAGGCAGGTGCGGCAGGAGCAGCCCTTAGGGTTGAGGAAGTGTCAAGAGAGCAGCAGAAGGGAGGGGGGTGAAAGCCGCTGCTGCCTCACACGTGCCTTTACTCTGTGGCCAGCAGCACTGTCACCAGCAAGACCATCAGCACTATCTAGAGACCACCCTTCTCACCAGCACCAGCACCTCCATTACTGCTCTAGGACCACCGAGATTGTCGTACCACTGTCTCCCCCATCACTGTCTGCACACACACACACACACACACACACACACAGGATTTTGTTTTCCTCCAAACCACATTGGATCTTTTTCCTCTCTGGCCCCCCACTAGCCAGCAGAGAACCTGGCACATTCTAGAAGTTCCATGTTGTAGAAGGAAGGGCCCAGTGGATGGAGGGGACTCTGTGATCTGGTCCCATGCACTCCAGCTTGCCTGGCCAGTAGATAAGGCTTGATCAGGATCAAGCCCAAGGCGTGAGATGATCCCAATGACCCTCCTGTGCCACCGCCCCCTGCCCTGGCTGCCTGGGACCAAAAGGGCCCCCAAGAGAATTTTTCTCTGAGTCCCCAAGTTCTTCCACAGGAGCTGGGCCTGAGTTCCCAGGACTCAGTATGTCGGAGAGGCCAAGACACAATGAGAATTCAAACAGCGAGGCCTTCCAGCCTCAGTTTCCTTGTCTGTAAAGTGGGGGTCATATGGAAGGATGATGTGAGAGGCAGTGGAGAAGGTGGCCTGCTCATGGCCTGGCATCTGGCAGGGGGCATCCCCTCCAGCCTGCCAGCTCCCCATCCTCAGCACTGTGCAGCTGTTTCGCTAGGTTGAGCTCCTGCTCTTGACCTGGATGCTTTCCCTGATTATCTCATTAGTGCCTCACTCCAGCCCTGGGACGGTCCGTATCCCCATTTTACAGATAAGCAGATGGTGACTGGCTTAAGGTTACCCATCACGAGCAAGGACCCCAAGGCTCCCATGGCCCCCTTAGCAGGTCAGGGGGCTCTAAGATGTGCTGTGAAGCCCTGAGCACCAGGGCTCTAATCCTGCACACTGGGTCACCAGGTGCCTGGACTTGATACTGCCACCCTGCTGGGGCAGCAGGGGGCCAGAGCCCAGAAGCATCCAGCTTGGATGTGTCCTAGGAAAGGGGTCTGCCCAGACCCTTGGGGTGGTGAGCCTGAGCTGCCTGGGGAAGTTCTTCCTATGGTCCACCCTCTGTCAGGACTTGGGCAACTGTGGGGTTTAAGGGTCATCCCTGCTGTGCCCCACTCCAGGCCAGGCCCCGCCCCTGAACCACTTCCTCTAGAAGATTAAAGGGGCTGGGTCTCCACCATGCCTGCCTATCCCACCACTTCAGTGCAGGAGCAGCTTCCTGTTTGTAGGGACGGGCACCCGTTGCTGTGGTGACCACAGGAGGTGTCCCCTCCAGGTGGCTGATACCAGGCTCAGCCCCTCCCCGGGCCTGCCCCTATCACTGGAGCCGTCTTCTCCAGCAGCTGGGCTGGCAGGACCATCTGGTCTGCGATCAAAGGGGCCGCAGGCAGGCACTGCCCAGGGGCCCAGGCAAGGCACCCCTTATCTCTCCCAGGCCCAGGGAACTTTCCAGACTCAGGGCACCAGGAGCCCAGTGGAGCAGAAGGGGCAGGCCAGAGGGCGTGGGAATAAACTGAAGAGTCCCTGGGAGTGGCAGGAGGGACTTGAAAGTCGAGGCCTGAGACTGGGTCAGGCAGGAGTGCACACTGGTCCATCCTTACGGTCCCCTATCCCCACTTCCTCCTCATCCCGCCCCGGCCCCAGTCTGCTGTGTGACCTGGGGCCCAGCACTCCACTTCTGTGAGCCTTGGTTTCCTCTTCTGCCAAGTGGGAACCATAGTGACAGGTGTGAAGATCTGAATGTGCCAGGCCCAAAGAACGTTCATGGGTACTTGGTCCTAATAGTAAAGAGGTCAGTTGCCATCCATTGAGGACAAGCCCTTAAAGTGCATTAGCTTCATTCAATGCACATGGAAGCCTGAGATGTGGCCCTTACAACCATCCACCTTTTACAAACATCGACCTTCAGACAGGTGAGGAAATTGCCCCAAATAGCGCAGCCTAGAACAGCCGGTGAACGCTCGCTTCCAGCACCGCTCTGGTCCTGCTGCTGTATTTGGCTGAACTCACCCCACGCCCCGACTGGCCCCAGACCTTCCTCCTCTTTCTGCAGCTCATTCCGCCAGGCCCACAGCACCATCCTCATTTGCTGGTTCATTCCTTTCACTCATCTAACAATAGTTATCACAAATAACAACTATTAGTGACTAGTAGGTATCAGCTCTTGATAATAACCAGCAAGTTTTGAGCCCAGGTGCTGAGCCCAGTGCTCTGTAATTTTTGCGACAGCCCTAGGAGTCAGAAGTGTGATACGAGTGAGCAAACTGAAGCCCAGAGAGGGACAGGGGCTCCCCCAGGGTCACACAGCAAGCTGGGGTCAGAGCTAAGGCTACCGGCCCTGGCTGCCTCTCCATAAGCACGACAGGCAGGGTAGGAGTCCTGGACGTGGCTCCATAGGACCTACAGTGCTGACCCCAGCCCCAGCCCAGGGTGGGGGTCCCAGAAGGTAGGAAAAGGTGGAAATGGGGAGATCAGGAGGCCGAGGGTGAGTCCCAGGAAGAACTGTTTGTGGAGGAGAGGTGAGGAGCAGGGCATCTGCCCCCTCTCCTCCTGCCCCTCAGCCCCTGCCCCCTGCCTAGGCAGCCTGGACTCCCAGAAAGCACTGCTACTGCCCACCACCCCCTCCACCTGTGGGGAAAGGCCTGGTGGGAGGAAGGGGCAGCCCAATGTGGGGAGAGGCTGCAGTCAGAGACAGTCACACACTGGAAATGTCCCCACCCTTCCTGTTCTGGCCCAGCTGAAATGCCCCTTCTCCTGGGAAATCCCTGCTGAGGCCCTCCCCAGCCCCATATCCAAATGACCCCCTCTCTACAGGTGGCCAGACTGACGCTTCTAGATTCTGAACCTGATCGCGCCCGCCCTGCTTACAGCCCTCGGTTATGGCTCCCCATGGTTCTCAGCATGAAGAATGAAGTTCCTCAGGCTGGCATCTGGGACTCTGCAGGACCCAGCCCCCTTTCTTCACCACTTGTCCTTCCCCGGGATGCACACACACACACACACACACACACACACACACACACACACACACACACACACCGTGCTCCAATCAGACAGAACTGCTGTTTCTGGAACGTGCTTCACTCGGTGTGGCCTCTTGGTCTTTGCTCATGCCACTCTCCCTTCCTGGAACAACCCATCCATTTAAAGCCTGTGGCTAGGCTGAAACGTGTGCTCTCAGAGGACAAGAACAATGTCTTTGCTGTTGTATCCCTAGTGCGGAACCTCGGCGAGAGGAGGCTTTGAGTACATCAACAATGCAGGACTTAATTAATTGATCATTGAGGGACTGCTCAGAATCTTTTCCCCATAAATTTGACTAGAACACAATAATTAAGCCCCTGTGTTTTTACAGATTCTCTCCAGATATAACAATCCCAGATCCTTTACGATTTCCATATTTTAACTGATGGAACCCTGAGCTTCTAGTAGGAGAATACATGAATAAGTGAATGCGTAAATGCCTGGAGGAGTCCATGAGTTAGCAAGCGAATGGGTCAGTGAGCAAGCAAGTTAGTGAGCTAGCGTGTAAATCGGAGACTGGTTGAAACAATGAGGTGAATGGGTGAATAGACAGACGGGTGAATGAATGGATGGCAGGGAAGGAAGGAGGGAAAGAAGGAAGGGAAATGAAAGAGCAAACCCAGCCAGGTGGGGGGGCACTGCCAGTAAGGTCAATGGCACAAGAGAGCAGGTCAGTGCCCTCCAATCCATAAGCTTCTGGGAGAGCCCCCAAAACCCACCCACAGTCCCCAGACCACAGGCTCTGTAAGGGGGGCAAACTATGGATCACAGGCCATATCTGACCCACTGCCTGTTTTTGTAAATAAAGTTTTATTGGAACACAGCCACACTCACTCCTTTCTGTACTGTCCGTCGCTGCTTTCACGAGACAGTGGCAGAGTTGAGTAGTTGCAACAGAGACATAGACCCACAAAACCTAACATATTTACTATCTGGCCCTTTCCAGAAAACATTTGCCTGTCTCTCTAGGAGACCCTCATGGTGGAGGGACCTGAACTGGAGACCTCCCCGGGACCCTCCCATGCTGCTGGGATCCTCCTGGCCTCCAAAGGGTACCCGCTTGCACAGCTCTAGGACTAGGTCCTCCCCATCTCTCCAGGCAGCTCCTCCAGCCTGAGGGCAGCTCGGGCCTTCGAGAGCTTTTCCTTCTGCCGAGCAAGCGGAAATGTTCTGTCCTGCCTGTCCCCACCCTCGTCCCGACCTCCCGCCTTGACCGCGGGTGTTTACCCCGACCTCTGCCCTGCGGCCAGTTCCTCACCAGCCAGGACAGCTCAGGCCTGGCTGGATCTCTTTCTCAACCAGGGAGGCAAGTGAGTCACCGAATCCAGAGAGGGGACATCTGCTGGGCAGCAGTTCCCAGCTAATCTCACTAATTCTGTGTGAGAGGCCCAAGCCACCCCTGTGGCCGCTTGTTTGCGTTAGGGCCTGGCGTGGAAGCAAGCCGGCTTGAGAGGAGATTCACTTACCCAGGATTGTGGGGTGTTTGGACCCCAAGTGTTTATTTCAACTTTGGTTTTGTTTTCAGCTCCTGGCATGATTTCGCAAAAGAGCCAGGGAGTGAAGGGCTCTCTGGCCTCAACGAGGCCTGTGCACCAGGAGGTAGAGCTGCTCTCATGTGACCCCATGCACATTTCCATGCCCACTCCACAGACGAGCACACACAAGTTGTCCAGTTACCATTCCAGGGCTCCTGTCTTCTCTCTGCCTTTCTCATTCTGGAAGCTTCTAGCATTACTCAAGAACCACGCAGAGACTCAGTGGGTTGCTTTGGACCCATTTTCCTTGTGCTCCGACAGATTCCTGGCTGGCCCATGGAGGGGCCAAGACACCCTAGACACAGGTGGGGACCAAACACAGTTTCCCAGGGTGGCCGTGGTTTCTGCTGAGGCAGGAGGCAACAGCTACATCCTCACAGATGTCCTTTCCCTGAAGTTAACACACAGGGCAGCAGGGCAGGATGTCTTAGCCCCATTTCACAGATGGGAAAACTGATACTTCCAGACACCGAAGGTCTGGAGTCTAGAAGGCTTCCTTCCCCTCCTTGTTCAAGTCGTTTTTGGTTTTTTGTTTTGTTTTCTTTTCTCTGTTCAGCATGCCCACTGCCTCCATAACTGCATACAAAGGGCCCACAGACTTGGGGGAGAAGAGGAGGGAGAGAGAAATAAATGAGGAAGTACAGCAGTTATGCACTGAGCTCCAGAATGAGACAGGCCGACACCACCACTACTTAGCAGAGCCCTGCTTTCCTCATCTATCCAAAGCTCATGGCTTTCTGAGGGTAAAATGAGGTCATGTGTCAGGTGTCGGGCCCAGGGTCTGGCCTGGCCCAGCAGGCACCCCTTCCTTCCCTCGATGCAGGGTGCTTCTTAGCTCTCACTATTCAAATCCAGACCTTGATCTTGAGCCTAGCCTGTCACTGTTGGCATGAACCCACTACACCATCCCCACCCAACCCACGGAGGCCCAGGAGGGGCCGTGCCGCCGTGGGAGCATACCTGGCCTGTGGCTGCCCCCGTGGCGTCACCTGTGCACATTAATGAAAAATTCACGGCCCGGAGCAGAGCCAGGCCAGACCAGGAAATTGCAAAGTCGCGGGCGCCTTACCTCAGCCCCGCTGCACACTCTCTGCTTTTATAGCTCCACGTGTAATAACATAAAAGTATAATTTATTAAAGTATCACTTTAAGTGGGGATGGCAGGAGGGGGTCCATGCCCATGGGGCCGTCAGTGCCATATTGACCAGAAATGCCAAGGGAGGGGGGAAGGGCAGGGTCTCTGTGCTTACCCGCCTGTTGTCACAGCACAGTTGACTAGGGGGTGGGGAATGTCCAGCAGCAATGAGCGGCTGCAGGACGGAGGCACCAGAGCCTGGAGCGAGAGCTGGACTCTGGGTTTGAATTCTGGCTGTGTGACCTTGGATGGGTCGGTCGCCCTCTCTGAGCTGCAGTTTCGTCAACTGTAAATGGGAGAAATTGCTGAGACGTCCTGAGTCCCTCCTTAGTGGCTCTGCTACTAGGCCTGTTCCTCCCAGAGTGAAAGAGACATCCAGGCACTGAGCTGTGCCAGGAAATGGCCCCGGGATCGCCTCATTAAACACGAAGGGGTATTTACACTGGGAGAAACAAATATTTATCTCTGGATTGAGAAGGAAGAAGGTCTTTGGAACCCCAATCTGGCTCAGCCCTGCTCGGCAGGAGGGAAAGGAGGGAAGGAGGGGGGACAGGGAGGACAGACCGTGAGGGCACAGGGGCAGGGCTGGGAGTCAGGCAAGCCTGGGTTCAAATCCCAGCTCTGCCACCACCCAGCATTGGGTCCTCATGCCCCTGTGCCTCTGTGTCCTCCCTGGAAACATGGCACTGAGAGCTCCCCAACATCTCAGGGTGGACGAAGATCCGGTGAGGTGGTGCATGCCAGGAACAGGGTGGGAGGTCAGTTGTTACTGACTCTACACCAGGCAGGGCACAGCTCTTGAGGTCCTGCGGGGAAAATGACAAAGAGGCAGCAGGACTTCCTGCTAGGAAAATGGGGTGGGGGTGAGGTCTCGCGTGGTGACCTACCCCCCTCCAAGGGAATGGTAGCACCAGGGAGCCAGGCTGGTCAGCACGCTGCCTACACAGAGTTAAAGTAACTCAGTAAACAGGCACTAGGTGGCTAGACACACAGCAGCCCCCTCCTGGCCTTCAGAGACCCACCTCCCCAAAGGGAATAACGGATGAGCCGCCTCACAGGGACAGGATGCAAAATTTCAAAACCCAAATTCAGGAGCCTCAGTTCAACTAGGGAATTCTATGGTGTTTCCTGCATGGGGTCTGGGTGCTGAAATGGAAGAATTTCTAGAATCCAGCTGGTTCTCTCCATCTGCACGGCTACCACCTGGCCCGTGCCACCATCCTCTCCTGCCTGGACTATTTCGGTAGCATCTTGGCTGGTCCTCCTCCTCTGCTGTTCCCCACTAGAGTCTTCTCGCAGCAGCCAGCATGTTCTTGTACCTTGGAAGTGGTTGAGGGCGTTTGGAGTTGGCTAAGAGGAACCCTATGGAATGGACACAAAGCAGGAGAGGAGGGGGTCAGATGTGGGAAGAACTTTCCGATTGCATGAAAGAAGCATCTTCGATATACCCTCAGGAAGCTACAGAGGGCCCAAGCTTCAGCTGCTGTGCGGGAGATATTAAGCCTCTCGATGGGGCTGAGGCAGAGAGCAGGCCCAGAAGACCACAGAGAGTTCCACACCAGGACATCGGCCAGCTCATGGTGTGACCGGACTGGTTAGACAGGAGCAAAGGCCTTCCCTGAAGTCCTGGAGCTGAGCAGCCACCCCCCTCTGCCAGACCTTATTTATTTAATGCCGTGGTTGTTGAGTTTGGTGTTTGTTGAAATGACTCTGGGGCTCTCCTCCCACGAGCTCCAGGCCCCACTGAGAACTTGAAAGTGACATTCCTCAACCCAGCTAAGAGGAGGGGAGGAGGCTGGCCAGAGGAGGGAGTCATGGGAAGGGCAGCTGAGGACAGCCTGGGGGATGCAGCCAGGGTCCCAGCAGGAAACGGACTCACTCAAAAGGGATCACAGAAAAGGGATTCACAGAGGCAGGGGCAGGGTTAAGGGAAACCAATAAGCAATGGTATGCACCAGGACCTGGTAACAGTGGGGAGCTGTTACCACCCCTGAGCCAGCAGCGTGAGAGCTGCGGAGGGACGAAGCCAGCCCATGGCGACAACTCAGCAGAGGGAGCTGGGAAACAAATACTGCCACCCCCTCAGCTCCCACCCTCCCATGGGCTGAAGCCCACCCGAAGCTAGACAGCGAGGGGCCCAGGTAGAGCTTCCTGGAGTTGTCAGGTCCCAGACAGAGCCCAGAGAGGGCCCGGGGAAGGGACGAAGGCAGCCTGGAGGGGCAAGCAGCTCTCACAGGCCCTCACAATTGTCCTTCTGCAGAAGAATTGAGCAAGGCGCACTGTGGGTTTAAAATTTCTCTTTTAATCTGGACCTACAGTTCCAGGCCTTCCAAAGACCCCTGGCAGCACGTAGCCCTGTTCTCTGGGGTAAATATGTGAAGGGGCTCCAGGCTCCTCCCTTGTAGCAGATAAACAGCACCAGCCACTGGGGAATAAGACCCCTTCCCACCTCCCCACCTTTGCTTACCTCCTGCCCTCTGCAGGGCCACTCCTGCTCTCTCTGTGTCCCTGGAGAAGTCCTGTTCCCATGGTAAGGCCCAGCTCCAATGCCACTCAATCTGCATAGATAACGACAGCTACTTACTGAACAATAAATAGGTGCCAGCAGCTAAGCTTCATGGTTAAGACCCCCTGACGTCGCTCAGACCTGGGTTCAAATCCCAGCTCTGCCCTTCCAAACTGTGAGTTCAGGCAGGTGACTGCCCCTCCTGAGCCTCCATTTCTTTATGTGAATAGTCCCTCCTTCCTGAAGGGTGACTATGAGGGTTCAGGTGGGCCCCAAGCCCTGGCATCACGTTTGAAACACAGGAGACACTCGGGACTTGATTGTCACCACACTCACCTCCCTTACTGGGAAGAAACCGAGGCTCAGAGAGAGGCCGTGACTCACCCAGGGCACACAGGACAAGGGACCAAGCTGTTATCCCCGCCCTGGTCTCACCCCAAAGCCAGCCTTCTTGTCACTGCAGCAGGTTTCCATCTTCTTCAGGAAGCCTTCCTAGGTTGCTCAAGGGAGAAGAAATCCCTCCATCTTGGGTGTGATTCCTGTAATTAGAATAAGAGCTGTCACACATGTAGCCTTTGTATGCCAGGCATTGAGTCTTCAGAACAACTCGATGAGGTCGTTCCTATACTCACCTCCTTTGATGAGAAATCTGGGGCACAGAGGAATTGTCACATAGCTGCACAGGTCGGCATTTGAACCCAGCATCCTGGCTCTATAGAGTCTTTGTTCCTTTTTTCTTTTTCTTTTTTTTAATTTTAAACATTTTACTTTGATTTTAAAGCATACAAAGTATTTTTTTCACCTACTTTGAGACAAAGGTCTTTCCCATGGGTATGCTGATTGAAGTTCCATCTATCCCTGTTTGACCAAACCAAACCTTTTACGCATCACCTATGAGTTTTACTCTGTCAAAACTTAAACATATTTGTGAAGCAAACTAAAGGCAGTATCTGTGCAGAGATTATTAATTTTTTTCTAGTTTCACATACATGTCTCATCCGTACCTCATAAGATAACTTTTTTTTTTTTTTTTTTGTCTTTTGTCTTTTTCCGTGTCCGGCAACGGATCGCAACCCTCAGTGTTGCCCCCGTACCGGACCGGGGACCGGCAACGGGATCGCAACCCTCAGTGTCGCTCCCGTACCGGACCGGGGACCGGCAACGGGATTGCAACCACCGGCGGTGCTCCCGCGCCTCCCCTCTGCCGCGGCG
>NW_007728924.1:38789-49990 GCF_000696425.1 Galeopterus variegatus
CCCGCCTGGCCAGGCCGGTGGGGGGGAACGGGTCTGTATGTGGGATCCGAACCCTCGGGCGGGAGCGCCGCCGCGCTTCCCAAGCGGCGCACTATCCAGTGCGCCACCGGGCCGGCCCCAAGATAACATTTTTTTAGCAACTCTTTTTAGTGTGTCTGAAGTACTCAACTTAGTTTTCATAGGAACGGTGACTCATGTTTCACCAGTTGATGGAATATTTAATTAACTAATTATGGTAATGAGTTCAAGAGACATAGAAGATTTGGGAACAAACACAGTGACTCTTAGGAAGCATATGACCCAATTCTTGAGAACAGCAGTGCGTGGGGTGCTGCACACCCCAGCAAAGCCTCAGTAGTTGGTGTCGCAGAGATTGGAAAGATCATTTTCAAAGTCCCTACCACACTGTTTACCACTGATCAAACTCTTACTGGAGTTTACTGTGTAACAAGTATTGGGCTAAATCCATTCCACACCTAAGCTGACTCCTCACAGCAACCCACTCTGCAGTCCCTCTGTTTTATGGAAGAAATTGGGGTAGAGAGAGATCACGGCAGTTACGAGTACACACAGCTAGTAAAAGGCTCAGACCAAGGTCTGTATGATTCTCAGGGTCTTTGTCTGTGACCACTCCCCACCCCTGCCTCCTTTTCAGGTTTGCTCTGACCTGCCCATTCCCCCACCAGACGACAAGACGGCTGCCTGAGGCCAGGGCTGCCTGAGGCCAGGGCTGCAGACTGAGCTCTTCCTCAAAGCTCAAGCTCAGGACTTCTCTTGGATGCAGGAGGGCTAAGACCTGCCTGTGAGAGGAAGGCCGATGGGGAGGGGGTGAGTGGCAAGGAGGGCCAGAGTCTGGGGTTGCCTACCCCCTGGAAGCCCTGTCCCCCCACCCCCAACCCATCAGACTCACCACCTCTTGCCCAGATGGGGCACTGACCTCTTTGGTGGACTTGGGCCCCAGCAACCCCTCCACCTCCCCACAGAGCCGGGTTTTCTTTCTGAAATGCAAATCTGCACCTGCCCTACCCTGCCAGCCCCAAACCCTCAAAGCCTTCCCTGTCCCCCTTCAGGAGCAAAGCCCCCAAGGCTGGCAGTCTGGACCCCCACAATCTAGCCCTGTCTGCTTCTCCGCTGCTGTCCCCCAAACATGAATGCTACCTCTTTCCCAGGACTTTCTCACATACCCTCCTGCTTTTCTAGAAGTGGCTCCATGTCAGGGACAGTTCCACCCAGCCAACCACCCTCCACGCCTTGGCCTGACCTTAGCTTAGCCCACACCAAGTGCTTGACAATTGTCACCTGAATCAGAACCACGGGCCTGGGAGATCTGGTTTCTGGTCTCAAACCTGTTTCCACTAATTTGTTCAGATACATCCCTCCGTGCCTCAGTTTCCCCATCTGTACAAGGAGGGTATGAATGGCATGTTCTTTCAGGAGACCCCGGGGGTTCAGATGGTGTGGAGGTGCCCCCCGCCCCGCTCACATGTCTACACGTGCACACACAGACACACACATGGCTCTTGCCAGCCTCTCCCTGGGACACTGGGCTTCTCCGTGGATTGAATTACCCACATTTCATTGGTGGGAGGAAGAGAGGCAGGGCAGGGGAAGGAGCTGTGAATTCCGCACACCGAGCCTGTCCCCGCAAGGCCTGACCCAATGCCACAGCCTGTCTGTGACCATCTGCCTTTGGGCGGGGTCTGGGCTGGGGGTGGGGGTAGAAGGAGGGAGGGCTCCCCAAAACCAGAATACCAAAGAAAAGACACCTGAGCAATTGCACACGGACTCACACACGCTCTCTGCTCACAGACACTACTCCATGCCCGTGCAGTCACACGTGCACGTGCTTAAACATGCACTGCCACACAAATGCCATGTTCTCTTTTATTCATTCAGCAAACGCGCACTGAGCTGGTGAGCCAATCTGCTGCGAGAGCCTCGCTCTCCATCACGCACTTGTTCGTGAAACGCACCTGGTCACCTCCTTACACACACACACCCTCCGTCGCCCACACAAACTCACATCCCAAGGCTCAAGCTGCACGCTCCTTTCAAGCCCCGGGAGGGCCTAGCAATGTGTTCCCATGATGGTCAAAGCCAAAAAGAGGTAAGGACATCAGTAGTATAGAAGCGTGCCAGGGAGTTAATTAATACAAATATTATGATATTTTTCTGGATTTGGTAATGTTTGCAGTATTTGTCAGCTTAAAAATTGTGTAATTTGTTGTGGTTTCTTTTCTAGTTTTAAAGACTATAGTATTTGTAATTTTGTATTCTTTCTCATAAAGAAGGCCCCCCAAATTGAATACATTTCTGGCCTCACCGAGCCTGACCCACCCCTGCAAAACGTCCAAATATTCAGGCCATCGCACCCACCCTCTTTCACACTTACACTGCGGCACACATGTTCACACCCCCACGTAGTCTCATAAATCAAAGATGGTGTCACACACACCTCTGTACATACAGTCTCACGCCTGCCTTCCCCTTCTCACTGCAGACAGGTAGACAACCGAGGACACCTCCAGCCCCACCTGGCCTCAGGGCAGGCCCCTCCATCCTCCCAGGCTCCTGCCCTCTGACTGCAGACAGTCGGCACTCCCCGGCCTGCTCTCAGCACTCGAAAAACCACACAACCACTTGCCACAGATGCCGGCCCCTCTCCTTCCCACTCCAACCCCGGAACAGAACTGGACCATAAAGCCACACCATGGGGCCGGCCCGGTGGCGCACTGGATAGTGCGCCGCTTGGGAAGTGCGGCGGCGCTCCCCCCTCTCCTTCCCACTCCAACCCCGGAACAGAACTGGACCATAAAGCCACACCATGGGGCCGACCCGGTGGCACACTGGATAGTGCGCCGCTTGGGAAGTGCGGCGGCGCTCCCGCCCGAGGGTTCGGATCCCACATACAGACCGGCTCCCGCTCACTGGCTGAGCGAGGTGCGGGAGCAACACCGAGGGTTGCGATCCCGTTGCCGGTTCCTGGTCCTGTACGGGGGCAACACTGAGGGTTGCGATCCGTTGCCGGACACGGAAAAAGACAAAAGACAAAAAAAAAAAAAAAAAGCCACACCATGGACCTCCAGGATGCTACACACCCACTGCCACGTCAGCAGGTAACCCAAAGTCCATGGAATATTCTGGAATTTCCTTGGAGACCTCATTGCCTAAAGGTAGCTGGTATTGATAAAGGGATACAAGAATTGGAATTAGACATTCCTTCCTGGGTTCAAATCCTGACTCTAACACCTGCCCTGTGCTCATGGGTAAATGAGTAAGCTTTCCCGAGCCTCAGTTTCCCCATTTGTAAAATGGGATAATAATTCTACCTTACAGGTACATTGTAAGCAAAGTACAGAGCAAGAACCCAGTATACAGTAGCAATCATTATTATTTTTCCTGTCCGTGACTGCAGGAAGGGGAGGTGGGAGCCCTGTCCCCTCTGGACTGGCCCCTCCTCCAGCCCTCAGCCTGGTCAGCCCCCCTTCCCTGTTGCTTCAGTCACATCACCCTCTCGGCCACCCGAGTGTTGGGATCACCAGCGCACCTGCTTCCAAAGGCTCTAATTTCCTGTAAGTGTAAGAATTCAGGTCAGACACGGCCCGAGGCCCACAGTCCCCCTCCCGGCGGAAACCCATAAATAACCCAGCTCAGCCAGCCTGGCCCGGGCACGAGACTTTCTCTCCTTACCCACCATCGCTCTGGGCCTCAGCACAGCCCTGCAGGCAGGTCCAGAGATTTCCACTTACACATGGGGAAACTGAGGCCGTAAGAGAAGGATCTGAGTTTGGGATCCTGACCCATGCACTAGTAAGAATTCCTTTACAACATGTTTTTCCACCCTTCGTGGCCCACGGTAAGTGCCCTTCCTTCAGTGCCCACCTGGCCATGACTTATGCCTGAAGTCCATCCATTAGTGCGGATTCAGCGAACTTTTCCTGGAAGGGCCAGAGAGAAAATATTTTAGGATTTGAGGACCAGACAGTCTCTGTTACAAATGCTCAACCCTACCGATGCAGCCACAGACAACATGTAAACGAATGGACACGGGTGCGTGCCAGTGACACTTTTTTACAAAAACAAGGGACAGGCTGGATCTGGCCGTGGTTTGCCCTCCCCTGCGTTGGCACATTGAGCCCCTCCAGCACAGCACAGAGGCTTGAGTCTAGAATCCTAGATCGTCAGAGCCCCAAGGGCCCTTACAGATTGCAGCTTAACATTGGTTAGAGGATGAAGCTGCGGCCCAGAGAGGGGACACGGCCTGTCTGTGGTCAGAGCTGGGACTGCTGACTCTTTGTCTAGTGCCCTTTCCTCGACATCATGCGTCCGTCGTCCAAGCACAAGACTCGTGGTCTCTGCTTGTTCCTCTCGAAGTTTCCTTGCAGTGGTGGTTGAGATCTAGGCAGGTTCATGTCTGTCTTCCATGCTGGACTGGTGGCTTCCCTCAGCTTCGGGATTTGAAACTGGATCATCTCAGGGTCTCTAGTGTCGGTCCTGGCACCTGCCATAGCAGGGCACCAAGCCTCTACTCCAGCCCTCGGCCTGGGAGCTCTGAGCCAGGGTTTCCCAGCTTTGGGACTGTTGGTAGCCCTCCGTCCTGGGGAATGTCCTGTTCAGAGTGTTTAGCAACATCTCTGCCTCTCCCCCTCTAAAGGCCATTAGAATAGCAGGGGCACACACACTGCCAGTTATGACAACCAAAACCATCTCCAGATGTTGCCAGATGTCCCCTGGGAGGTAAAATCACCCCAGGTTGAGAGTCACCGCCCTGAGCCAAGAGCACACCCTGTGAGAAGGCTCTTTTCTTCCCCTCACTCTGCCACAGCTTAGCGGGAAGGCCCACCCCCACCCCTCGTGGCCTCAGTCTCCACAGCCCGGGATGGGCCCGTGTCATCTGTGGCAGCTCCGGCAGGAGGGAGAGAAGGAGAAACAGGAATGCGACCACAGCTGCAGGGCCCCAAAGTGCTGAGGAGACACGAAGACGGTTCCCTGTGAGTCAGGGCCCAGGAATGTGTTGCCCAGAGTGGCCACGAGCCAGAGCCCCCCACACGCCACCCCCGTCCCCCCAGGGCATCTGCCTTTTATTAGAACAGAAAAGGCGGCAGGTGCCAGGTCTCTAAGAGCCCATTAAGGACCCAATAAACTCGAGGAGGGGCCGCTGAGCAGGGGCCACCCTGAGAAGGAGGCCCGGCCGGCCCTGCCTGGGAGAAGCGTGGACTTAGGATGGAAACCAGGGATTCTCACCCTGGCTCTGTCACATCCCGGTTGTGCCGCTTCAGGCTGTCACCTCAGCTTTCTGGCCTGTGCTTCCTTTTCTTTCAAATTATTGATTTTTGATCTTTATCGGATCAGAGTTTTTTTCCCCTAATTTTTGCTTGTCATGAAACCCCATACACCACAAGCTAAAACCGTGTAGGCCAAGCTAGCCCCCTCGCCTTCTCCCTCCCTGTCTGAGTGACTGGCATGAACGGCGGCCTGAGGCCTCAGTTTCCACATCTATCAAGTGGGGGTCACCCCTGTGTCTTCCCCACAGGGCATGAGGGGATTTGAGGGAATGTGGGTGCTCTAAGATTGTTCCTGCCTCTTCCCCTTTCCCCTCCACTCCTGTCCCCTGTCTCCTGCCCAGCAAGCCCAGCCCCCACATCACCTCCTCAGGGCTCTGCCAGCAACTCCTGGAGCTCCCCAGAGCCCACCCCAGGTGCCCACAGCCCCCTGTTCCCCCTGCTGGTCCTGTTTCCACAAGCTCCCACCTGGACTCTAACTTAGAACAGCGTCGAGGGCCACACCTCCTCCCAGAAGCCTGCCTGGATGACTCATTTCCAGCACCCATCAAGCATGAAACTGCAAGAAGCATCTCTGTGGACCCTCGCCCTCAGCTGGGACATTGTCCATGTGCCACATACCAGGCCAGGCCCTTTGCAAGTACTAAATCCTTCCATCCCCACCTCACAGCAACGAAGCAGGCACTACTATCCTCGTGTTCCAGATGTGGAAACTGAGGCTCAGAGAGGTGGAGGGATATGCTCCCAGTTCATGTATTTTGCACAGCATCAGGAGGCCTGTCCAGATGTTTCAAACGGTTACCTTAACTTTTGGGGACAACATCAGTAGTTCTCATGCAGTATAGAAACTTCTGATTTTTTAAATTTTTATGTTATTCTTTTGAAATATAAATAGTTCTTATCACTGCATCAACCCTTTGTGAAACAAAATAGATTAAATAAAGAAACTGCTTATAGACAGATAACAGACAGGACAGAAGACATGCATGCACACACACACCCTGAAATAATGTGGCCCCAGGACATTGCGGGGGCTCCCCGGCCCCCCACATCACCTCCCACTTCCCGGGTCTCAATGTCACTTGAGTGCCCTGCCGTTGTCCTCCCCAAACCTCTGGACAGAGACTTGTATCTTTAGCCTTCTTCTTATACCCTGCCCCAGATCCAGCCTTGCACTGACTGGTACATGGGGATTTTTCATTGTTAAAAACTCTGGGGCAGTGGGAAAGGCAGCTGTGGGGGTCTGGACTGGGTCCCGGGCCTCAAGACAGGAGACCTGAGACCTGGCCCTGCCGCTGAGGGAGGCTCTGGGAGTCTCAGGGCCCAGGCGCCTCCCTGAGAAGCTCCTCCTTCCTCCCACAGAGCCAATGTCCCTCTCCCTTCCAGCTGTCCCCATCTCTACCTGGTAGGTACCCATGACCATTGGGTTTGCTTCTCCTGTCCACCCCCACTCCCAGACCTTGCCCAAACTGGATCCAGTCTTACCACTTTCCCAGAAGCCCTGGCTCAACAGGGCTCCGTGAGAGCTTGTGCCCAAGGAAGCTTTTCCCCAGGGCCCTGGCCATGCCAGGAAGGCAGCCAGCACCCGCCCGGGAGGCTGCGAGGGGAGGACAAGAGCCCAGCCGTCCTCAGGGGCTCCCGTGTACACACTTGCCAGTGGCAGCCCGACAGCAGCTGGGTGGATCCTGGCAGAAAAGCCAGGGCAGGCAGGGCCATCGGCTGCTCTCCTGGCCTCAGCTCAAGACCAGAACGGCCAGCCCTTAGGGTTCACCTGTGCCTGCCGAGGCCACCAGGCACCACCTGGCCCCTGCTGACCCTCCCATCCTCTCTGCCTCTGGGGCTATCACTCCCCTGGGCTGTGCTCTGGGGACAAATGTGCCTTCTCGACCACCCTAATGATAGTAATAACCCCAACACTGCTACCCCCAAACGTTTGAATTGTTCTTTTTATTCTTAGAGTCCTAGAAAGTTAGGCTTTTTCCTCTAATCTTAGAACATCTGAACCATCCCCTCTGCCCCTAGAACCTTAGAGCATGAGGATTTTTTTTTCCTTTGTTGCCAAGATGATGGAAGCCCAGAGATCTGAGGTCTCCAAATGATACAAATGAGGAAACTGAGGCCCAGAGATGGTGAGCGACTTGCCTAAGGTCACACAGCCCGATGGTGGCAAGGGTGGGGCAAGGACTCCAGTGTCCTTTGTTGCCAAGATGATGGAAGCCCAGAGATCTGAGGTCTCCAAATGATACAAATGAGGAAACTGAGGCCCAGAGATGGAGAGCGACTTGCCTAAGGTCACACAGCCCGATGGTGGCAAGGGTGGGGCAAGGACTCCAGTGTGTGGTTCCTCTGTGCTTGCCTCTGGCTCTGGAGCCCCCAGCCCTAGGAGCAAGGAAGACTTCCTCTAGGACCCTGGCCCCCTTCCAAGTCTGCCCACCCCGAGGAGGTTTCCCACCCCCAGCCTCAGGAATGGCCCCCTGGCCAGGCCTATGTCCCAAGCTTGCAGCAGGGGCAGGAGGCACCCCTTCCCCCAGTCAGGGTGCCTGGGCCTCCAGTGCCACCCTCGAAATAGCCCAGCTCTCCAGCCCTCAGATCGGGTTGCAGCCTCGCTGTGCAGATGGGGCGCCTGGCAGGGTGCAGAGTGCTTCCCCTCACGCCGCCCCGCCTGCCCCCCACACGTCAGCGCTGGGGTGAGCCTTAAATCACAGCTTCCCTCCTGAGGAGGACAGTGGGGACAGGAGCAATGGGAGCCGTGCCTGGGGCTGGCAAGGGTGGGCACAGGGGTGACTATTAGTCACAGAAGGAATGGTAGGTAGGTGGGGAGGGGGACCCAAAGAGACGAATGACTTGAGGGTTCTTTTACTGCCACTTGTCTGCTGTGTGGTCTTGGGAGAGTCACTTGCCCTTTCTGTCCCTCAGTTTCCCCATCTGTGCAAAGGGGACAGTGCCCTGGGTCACCCAGGGACTGTGATACAGGAAGGAACAGACAAAAGTCTCGGTCCTCGAGGGTTCATCTGTCCTGGGTCAGCTGATCCTGGCCCAGGCAGTCAGGTTCCAGGGCCGTCTCGGTAGCCCATGAGCTATATGCTGGGGGACGGGGAAGCCAGGGGAAGGATTGTGCTACCTTATTTAGGGTGGTCCAAGGGGGACCCTCTGAGGATTGGAGTAAAGGCCTCTGCTCTGGACACGGGGGGTGGGGACCATAGATGGGACAGTGGAGCCACACCCCCCCTCTATCTCCCCTGGGCTCTAGGAGTGGAACTGAGGTCTATGTTGTGGGCCTCCAGCAGGACTCTGGTCCCCAATCCCCTAAGACTCAGCAGTGCCTGCCACCAGCAATTCAGAGGAGGGCTGGGGAGGCCAGGGAGCAAGGGCCTGGACAGCCGGGGAGTCCTGGCTCCAGCCCTAAGTCTACAGGCAGTGGTTGGAGTCCCAGATGGCTTCTCACCTGGGGTCTGCGGAGTGAACAGGAGGCCATGGCATGAACGCCCCCTGCCTTGGGGACACCCCTGTGTGACAGGGTCGGGGCCCTGGAGCTTCAGGAGTGCTGATGTCTGTGGTGGATGGGGACTATGAGTCTACTTCCTACTAAGTGCCACAACCCCGACACTCCAGGGCTTCCAAGAGCAGTTGCAACACACCCGACCTTCACCCCTCGGCAGTACCCATTTAATGCTCTCAGCAGCCCTATGAGGGTGCAGCTGAGGAAACTGAGACTCAGGGAGCCTAAGCAACTTGTCCATGGACACACATCTGGGAAACAGCAGAGGTGGATGAGCTCAAAATTCACATGCTTTATTTTTTTAGGGGAAAAAAGATGTATTCAATTTTTTAAATCTTATACTCAGTTTGCTGTCCTTGTTGTTAAAACAGTTGCTTATTTAATGTCTTTTTATTTGGAGATTTTTTTATTTGCTCTTTTAAAACACAAAATCACAAATGCATTTTGGAACAAATGCATTTTGACACAGTGTCCTACCGAGTGCATAAAACAAGCCAGTCATCTCTTCCCCAGCCCCTGTGTCCGCAGCCATGGGCATCTCCTTCCACGCCTTTCTCCAGGCCCAGCACTCTCCTAACCCTCAGCCTCCACCTGCCTTCCAGATGCTTCTTTCCTTCTTCAGTACAGAAACATTTCTTAAGAGACTACCACGTGCCAAGCCTTGTCATGAGCACTTGGCAGGCTCATGGCAAAATTCTCCCTTCCTGGAAACCATGAGGACAAATGCGTGAACAGCTAAGCACAAGGGAGCTTGGGTCTACTCGTTCACTGATGTGGCCCAATTACCTAGAGTGGGACCTGCCACAAAGTGGGTGCTCAGTAAATATTTGTTGATTGAGTGAATGAATGAATGAATGAATTCTCTGAGATGGAGAATCCAGAATACAGAGCCAGCCTGGTGGGAGTGGGTGTTGAACTTGAGGTACCCATGGGCCGCCGAGGTTGGGGGGTGGCGGTCAGCCGTCCAGCAGTGTTGGACGTCAGAATCTGGAGCGTGGCTGAGAAATGGAGCAGGGAGAGGTGCTGTTTGGCTCACACTCAGCTACCCTCCCCCCAAAGCTGTCTCCTCCTCATGTCCCCACACCTCTCTTCCCAGGGCACTGACAGGAGGGTCTGAGAACTGCCCCTCCCAGCCTCAGACTGGCCAGCCCTGCCTCCCTCCCTCTCCTAAGCCGCCCCAACAAAAGCTGCCCTTGTAGGAGCCAGGACCATTGTAATTAAAAAGGAAACATAATAAAGCCTTGCTCCGAAGCCAAATCCCCATCCCTACAGTGGACGCCTGGGCCCGCCCCTCACTGCCCACGGAGGACACATGGCCCCTTTGTGTGCCCCGGGTAAGGGCCACTCCTGCCCTGCCCCACCCGGCCACTACCCTCCCTCCCCTCTCCTCCCAAGCACCCTGATGGCCCTAGCATCCTGGCTGAGAGGGCCCGGCCCCTCTTCACAATGAGGAAACTGAGGCTCAAAGAGACAGAGCCTGAACTCAGGCCTCCTTACTTCCTGCCCACTACTCCTTCAGCTCAGCATCTGCCCAGCAGGTGCCCTCTCTCCGGAGCTCCATGCCCCAGAGCAGGAGTCACAGAGGGACAACAAAGAGCTCAAGTCACAGAGCCCCCTCTCACACACCCAAGTTGCAGGGGACCTCAGCAATTGAGCCCCACACACTCCTGAGAGGTAGGACGCTGAGGCCTGGAGAGGTTTGCAGGCAGAGGCAGACATGGGAGGAAGCTCTGGGCCTCCTGTCTCAGCACAAAACTCTGCCCATGGAGCCACCAGCTTGTGCTGACCACAGAACCTGTCACTCCAGGAAGGGCCCCAAGGGTGAGTCAGTTTCCAGGCATCAGCGTTAGGTCTCTGAGGCTGCAGAAGAAAGTCCTTTTATGGCTGGAGTTAAGACCCCTACGGGGGGATATGAGAACTCCCAGGGGCTTCCAGAACTGCAAGACAGGAGCCCCCTGCACCAACAGAAGTGCAGGGTTGACTGTGAGCTTTAATGAGGTTGATGGTCGATCCTTATATCTCCCTTCCGAATTCCAGAAGCCGAGCAGACCCCTCAAGGCCCCCGCTCAGCATCTTCTCCCAATTGCACCAGCCCCAGCTTCTCTGGCCATCTGTGTAGCCTCACATGCTGAGGTCAGAGACACCGGCCCTTTGGTCTTATCCCAGAGGTCCCCTCCTGTCTTCCCCGGGGCCTCAGTTGGGATCAGTTCATGGCATCATTGTGGCTCTGGCTGAGATCCTGCCCACCTCCACTGTCAGGGGTCCTGTTCCTGACCGCCGCCTACCTAACCCTCCTAACTATGACCCCCAACACCCACACTCCCATTTGACGTAGATCATCAGGTAATCCCCACAGAGGTGACTACAGCCAGCAAAGGCTCAGAGAGGGCCCAGGAAGACATCACAAGCCTTCAAGTGAC
>NW_007728924.1:50622-55288 GCF_000696425.1 Galeopterus variegatus
CTGACCGCCGCCTACCTAACCCTCCTAACTATGACCCCCAACACCCACACTCCCATTTGACCTAGATCATCAGGTAATCCCCACAGAGGTGACTACAGCCAGCAAAGGCTCAGAGGGGGCCCAGGAAGACATCACAAGCCTTCAAGTGACCAGGAAATGGGCCCTCCCAATGGGGCTATGTAATGCACAGTGACGGGATATATGGGGAGTTGTGCTTCACCGCCAGGCACACATGAAGACACCCAGATGGGTGTCTGCTTGAGACATGGGCATTGCTGGTGTGCAGACAGGCAGGACTGTGTCCAGAATAATTCTTTAATTAATAATAATAAACCACCACTTATTGAGCATTTCCTCCAAGACCTCTGTCCATGTGGCTTCATTTAAGCCTCCCTTCCTTTGGGGAAAGATAGTCTCATTATTCCCGTTCTATAGATAAGGCAACTGCCCAAGGTCACCGGGCCAATGAGCACTAGAGTTTGGACTCCGAGTCAGGTCTGTCTGCATGCATGCCCTGCAAGGGGTATGCAGAAGGTTTAAGCCAGCCAATTCCATCGGATGCTGTGACAGCAATCCTGCCCTCGGCATGGCTGATGGCTTCCAATGTAACTGGGGTCCCAGAGGTACCAGTCACTCACCCGTACTACTCACATTGGCCCACCCCAAGGAGCCCCAAAAGTGTGTGCACATGGAAGAGTGGGTGGGAGTGTGTGTACAGTGTGTGTGCATGTGCGTGTTCAGGGCGGTGCTGCACAGGCCTGGGATGGGATCCCACCCATGCACTGCCATTTCCTCCTCTCCCCATGGTCCAGCCTCCTTGGCCAGAAGGATTGAGGACGGGACACCCCTGGGCACCCGAGGCAGGGAGCAGCTAGGAGGGGGGCAGCATGGGCCCCACGCCCTCCTGTACCCCGAGAGCCAGCCAGGGCGGGCAGGGATTAGGCAGATAATGCCTCTTGTAAGAACAAGGGATTGTTGCAAAGGGGAAATGAGAGTGGGGGGTCAGGGGGCCAGTTCAGATTTCTGCCAGGGTGAAAACTGAGCCCCCCGGGAGGAGGTGCCCCGCCTGCCAGGCTCTAATCCCCGTTGTCGTTCTCACCAAAACCCCAAAGAAGAGGCTGTTCATGGGCAGCAGATTCCTGGGATTCATTAATTCAGGATTTGCAGCAGGGGCTGGCTGCGTCCCTCCCTGCAGGCAGCAACCTGAGCAGGGCAGCTGGGTGCTGCTGGTCGGGGACACTCGGAGTGAACGGGAAGGGAGGCCAGGCTGAAAGCTTCATGAGCTGGGGCTTCCTGGGCCACAGAGACCAACGGATACCCCCCAGGCTGCTCAGAGCCCTGGAATCCAGGGGCAGCTCAGGGTCTGCTGTGGCGGTGAAGGGAGCAGCCCAATGGATACCTCCCAGGCTGCTCAGAGCCCTGGAATCCAGGGGCAGCTCAGTGTCTGCTGTGGCGGTGAAGGGAGCAGAGTTCACCTCCCACCCTTGCTCACCCTGGAGCTATTTCTGTTTTACCAGTTTTTAGCTACTGATAATGCATACAGTAAAATGTACAGATCTTAAATGAGCAGTGGATGAGTTTTTACCTATACTCAGGTAACCACCAGGATCAAAATATAGAACACTGTCATCGCCCCAGAAGGTTCCCTCATATCCTTTCATGTGAATCCCCTCACATGGCAACCACCCATCTGCTTTCTGTCCCATACATCAGTTTCAACTCTTCTAGACTCACCCATGTGGTCATATGAGAGATTGGCTTTCTGTGGAGGACTTCATCTGAACAGAAGGTTAAATGGATAAAATCAGTTTGTAAATCCCGGGATCTTCCCAGGCCTGAGGAGTCTGGGCTTCTACACATTTGATTCTTCAGATTCACCTCCTGGACTTTTTCAAATCTTGACTCCCTTCCTGTCCCCACCCCAGACTGGTGTCCATCCCTCCTCCTGCCACTGCTGCCTCTGATCACTGCCTGCCCCAGTCAGGATCCCACATGGCTGTTCGCCCAGCCGGTCCCTCAGCCCACCCTCAGCTGCGCTCCAGAGCAGCTTTCTGAATGCATTCGTCAGTCTCCTTCCAGAACCCACAATGTCTCCCCATTGCTCATGGGAGAAGGTCCGAGCCTCTTTGCCTGGCATTCTAGGCCCTTCAGAGTCTAGCGCTTCTCCACCTCTCAAATCTCCTCTGACACACTCCGGGCTCCATCCACAGAACCACTCTAGACAAAGCCACTGTAATCTTTCTCCCTCTTTCTCTTTTCCATGCCTCTGCTCCTGCCATTCCCTCTGCCAGGAACACCCTCCCTCGGGAGCCATCTGGATCCAGCTCAAGCACTGCTGTCCCAGGAAGCCTGCCTTGAACTCCTCGCCTGCCCCGACCGGGTCAGGTTCCCACTCCATCCCCCGCCCCGGCACCAGGTCTTCCAGACCAACCCCCCTTGGTCTGTACACACACCGCACACCGCCACCCCCACCTCGACTTCCAGCTTCCAGGGACGGTGTCTTATTCAGATCAAGATTCTGGGGCCCAAGCCAGGGTTGGCACATAATAAATCTCAGCAAGGTCCTGCCACTGCCTCTCCCCTTACCCTCCTCAGCTCTGGCCTGGCACACACCTGGGCACAGAGAAGTTGGATTGGATTGAATTATATTAGCAACGTGGCATTGAGGCAGAACTGAGAACCAAGGTGGTGGGACAGGCAGGAAGGAGAAGGTCACAACAGGTTCTCCAATGACTAGACAGGTCTGGGTTCAAATCCTGCCCCAGCAGTTGCATGAGTTGGTAAAGTCACTCCAACTCCCTGAGTCTCAGTTTCCCCAACTATAAACTGGGCATGCAAACAATATCCACTTCACTGTCTGTTTTTTTGTTTTGTGTTTGTTTGTTTGTTTGTTTGTTTTAGGATTCATTGACACTCTGTGTGCAAAGGCTTGGCATAATATTGCCTCTGACTGTCACCATTAAGGGGAAGGGAGAGAAGACAAGAGAAAAGGGGAGGTAAGTATCCAAATGGCAAAAGGTGGGAAAGACAGGGACTGCCTCCCCCCCAAAGACCAGCCACCTCCTCCCACCAGCTTCCAGAATCCCAGCCACAGATATTGAGACCTGGCTCTTGTCTAATCGTCCTCCGGCCCCAGCCTTCCTGCCTCTGCTTGGTGGAGAGGTCAGAGGCTAAAACTATGAAGCCAGGCAGAAGCAAGTGGCAAGCAGGTAAGGCATGAGTTTCATAGCAGCACTATTCACAGCAGCCAAGACACACACACAACCCAAAGGCCCATCACCGGCTGAACGAATGAGCGGAACGTGGTCTATCCATACGGCGGAATATTACTCAGCCATAAGATGGAAGGAAGTCCTGACACGTGCTACAACATGGATGAACCTTGAACACATCATGCTAAGGGAGAGACACATAAGACCACATACTATATAATTCCATTTATACAAAATGTCCAGACGAGACAAGTCTATAGACACAGAAAGTAAACTAGTAGTTGCTTAGCCATCAAGCCTTACAGCTTAAATAAGTGAATTGTAGGTATGTGGGTTATAGCTCAATCAAGCTGCTTTTTAAAAAAGCAGGTGGGGGGCCGACCCCGTGGCGACACTCCCGCCGCGGGTTCGGATCCTATATAGGGATGGCCGGTGCACTCACTGGCCAAGCGCGGTGCGGGCGACACCACACCAAGGGTTGCGATCCCCTTACAGGTCACAAAAAAAAAAGCAGGTGGGGGCAAGTGAGGGAGCTGGTCTCGGGGGGGAGGACGGGAGAGGTGGCCAGCGGCAGAGCCCAGCCCTGGCTTTCGCCGTATCTTCCTTGTTCTCCCACCAACCATGCAGAGAAAGTTGTCCTCATACCCATTTTACAGAGGGAACAGCTGAGGTTCAGAACATGCCACCTGAGGTCACACAGCTGGAAAGCGTGGATTTGAAATCAGACAGACGGGCCTGGCCCGGGCCTGCCCACTGGCCCCCTCCTCGGGCTTCCCTGACACTCCAGGAATGTGAGACTGGCGTCCCCAGCCTGGCATGGGCCGTCCTCTGATAGGCTGGAGGGCAGAGGGAGCGGCCATCATGCTGGCAACAGCCCCAGGCAGGTTCCCACAGGTGTGGGCATCCCGGCTCTGTCCACACAATGGCTGCCCAGCCCTGTGCCCCAGGCCAGGGCCATGTCCCCACCCTCAGGGCAAGCCTGAGCAGCTGGAAACAGCAGCCCCACCTGATGGGAATCACCTGGGTGCCCCAGGTGCCCTTAGGGGCCTGGAGTGGTGACTGGAGAGGGGACACAGGCTGTGTGCACTTGTGCAGTGTGTGAGTGTCAGGTTTGTCTGTGCCACTCAGGGTGTAGGCAGGAGAATGCAAGGCACATGTGTCAGAGAAAACGCAGGGGTGGGTGAGAAAGGATGTGCCAGGTAGGAGGTGGGGGTGTGTCTGGGTGTGTCCTGTCTGGGCCTTGAGTGGAGGGGACGGAGGTGGACTTCATGGGCGTGTGAGGCATGAGCACAGGGACTGAATGTGAGACCATGAGACCATGTGAGGGGTGTGAGACGGTGGCATGCCTGGGAGACCTGAGAGGTGACAGTGGGTCAGGGAAGAGTGAGTGTGCGAGAGTGTGAGCACAGGCGTGTGGCATGGTCACGCACACTCACTAGTGTCCTCTTCCCATA
>NW_007728924.1:55747-57210 GCF_000696425.1 Galeopterus variegatus
GATGTGCCAGGTAGGAGGTGGGGGTGTGTCTGGGTGTGTCCTGTCTGGGCCTTGAGTGGAGAGGACGGAGGAGGACTTCATGGGCATGTGAGGCGTGAGCACAGGGACTGAATGTGAGACCATGTGAGGGGGGTGAGACGGTGGCATGCCTGGGAGACCTGAGAGGTGACAGTGGGTCAGGGAAGAGTGAGTGTGTGAGAGTGTGAGCACAGGCGTGTGGCATGGTCACGCACACTCACTAGTGTCCTCTTCCCATATGGCTGTCACCCTCCAGGGCCTGCCCAGCCACCTCCTGGATTTGTTTTTCTCTCCCCCTTGACTGCCCCTCAGGCTGTGAGCATCCAGAGGACAGGCTCGACCCTCCAGGCCACTTCTTACCATCCGTGAAGCCGTGGGAGAGCCCTCGCCCCCTGAGCCCGGCTTCACACATCTGCACAACAGACATAAAATAGCTCCAGCCTGCCGAGGGAGCGCTGTGAGGTGTCCGCAGGAGTAAATGCAAAACTCAGGTAAAGAATTCAGCAGCCGACCGAGTGGGCGGTGGGCGAGTGAGTGGGGGCCATCGGGAGCCCTCCCGACCCCGAATTTGCCCTGGCCGCTCCCCTCCAGCCAAGGCCCCAGACAGTCCTGGGCTCTAAGTCCTGTCCCTGCCTAGGCAGCTCAGGGAGGGAGAAGACATCTGGGGTCAGGACCCACCCTCCCAGGCGGGCCAGAGCAGGCCCCAGGGAGCCAGGGCTCCTGGGGAGGCAACACCCAGAACCCCAGGTGTTCTGCCCCAATGGGGACAGGTGGAGATCTGAGGACAGGGTGTGGGCTCATTACCGATGTGTATTCATTCAGCAAACCCCTTCTAGGCACTAACTCTGTGCCAGGCACTGGGGATGCCAGAATCAACGGGGCCCCCACCCTTGCCCTCAGGGTGTCTGGCGTGGGAGGAGCTTTTAATCCAGTGCTGCGTGTGCAGTGATGGAATCGCGGAAGCTCAGAGGAGGGCCCCAGACCCAGACTAGGGTGGGCCAGGGAAGGGTCCCGGAGGAGAAGGGCATGGAGATAAGACTCCTGAGTGAGCCAGGTGTTCTGGGTTGAAGGAACAGTTTGAACAAAGGCCTGGTGCTGCCTGATCGGCTATCCTGGGGTGAGGAATGGTGGAGACGATGCTGGAAAGGCCTTCAGCACCAATGGCGGGTTTGGCGCATAAGGTTAAGATCTAAGGTTCAGTCCCAGCTGTGAAATCAGACATTGTTAACAATTGTCATTCTCACCCCATCTTGACAGAGGTCTCATGGTGTGCGAAGTGCCTTTATATCCAAAGTCCTACCTGGTCCTTGTCATAATCCAACCATGGAAGTGGGATAAAAAGCCCGTTCATCCCTTTTTACCTTGGCCACCAGGAAACTCAAAGGCTAAATCGAGCACTTACTTGCAATTACAAAGTCATCCCAGAAGGCTCTTCTCTTTTTCTA
>NW_007728924.1:57386-77673 GCF_000696425.1 Galeopterus variegatus
TGAGGAATGGTGGAGACGATGCTGGAAAGGCCTTCAGCACCAATGGCGGGTTTGGCGCATAAGGTTAAGATCTAAGGTTCAGTCCCAGCTGTGAAATCAGACATTGTTAACAATTGTCATTCTCACCCCATCTTGACAGAGGTCTCATGGTGTGCGAAGTGCCTTTATATCCAAAGTCCTACCTGGTCCTTGTCATAATCCAACCATGGAAGTGGGATAAAAAGCCCGTTCATCCCTTTTTACCTTGGCCACCAGGAAACTCAAAGGCTAAATCGAGCACTTACTTGCAATTACAAAGTCATCCCAGAAGGCTCTTCTCTTTTTCTACCCTCTCTTCTCTCTCCTTTCTCTCTTTCACTTTGCTTGTTTCCCTCAAAACAAAACAATCAGAAGGGGCAAATGGATTGCCATCTGGTGACAAATTTTGCTGGGGGCAGGGAAGGGTGGGCATATGCCCAGGTGCCTGTGTGATCATTCATTCATATGAGCATGTGTGTGCAGGGGCCCACATAGAACTGACACACGATTGAGCGGGTGTGCATTCAAGCAGCTGTACAACCACGCGCGTGTGCCTGTGTGTGTGGAAGGGGCTTCTGGAGCTGCACACAGGTGAGTTTACAGGTGTGCCGCAGTGTCTGTGGGCCTGGCCTAACCGGGCCCCCAACTCCTTCATGCTCTCTTCCATCATCCCTTCCAGCAGACTCTCTTTCTAATCTCTGCCTGGCACACTGCCAGCTCCAAAGGAAACTGAGGCCCAGAGAGGAGACATCACCTACCCCAAATTCCTCAGCAAGATCAGAATCTGGATCTCTTGAGCTCTGGTTTGGGGCCATGCCACCCTTCACCTACAGGACTCGCCCTTCCCTGCTGTGTGACCAGGGCCATGTCACTTAACCTCTCTGAGCCCCTGTTCCAAGCAGGCTTCCATATCCACAAGAACCTGCTTAAAAAGCTTAGAGAAGAGGTTTGTTAGATGCTGGTTGACCTTAAACATTGAAGATCCTCTCCCTCTATTTCTCCTTTGAAAGAAACAATTTTCAGCCCCCATGGCTGTGAGGAGGTATCCCTGGCTGTGGGGCCATGTGACATTAGGCAGTGGCTATTCCTCTGTGCCTCAGTTTCCTCACCTGCAAAATGGGAGGGAGAGTGCTCTCTGCACATGCGCACTCCCCTTCTTCAACTTTGCACAGATGACCAGCATTCCATCCTCCCTGCAGCAGCAATGGAGGGAGCTGTCGCTGTGCCTGTTTGACAGACGAGAGGATGGGAGTCCAGGCCACACAGCTCCCAGGGCTGAGCGGCCAGCTTCTTAACAATGACCTCACACCACCTCTCAGAATGGAAATTCTCCTGCACACAATAGGGTCAGAACCTCAGGAAAGGAGGCATCGGCCCCACCCTGGGAGCTGCTGGGCTGGGCACCATACCAGCAGGGTCCCACTGGGGCTGTGTCAGCCACATGTGATGCAAAGCAATTACCCAGTCTAATGGAGAGAAGGTGCCAAAACACGTGTATTTACAAACCAGCCGCCACCCAGCCAAGCTGCAGCCCAGGATGGTTGCGAAATGCAGCCTGGCAGGTGGGCCTCAGAGGCACCTCCCGGGCCCGTGCTGGAGTCCAGACTAGCACTGTCTGAGCCATGGACACCAAGGCCCCAGCAGGGCCACTACAGGCATGCAGGTGACACTCAGGGCAGGCCATAGGGAGGGCCAGGCAAGGTCATCCCCATAGACTCTGAGACCTTGGCCCCTGGTCTCCCAGCTGTGAGGCCAGAGGCAAAGCTGGGTCTAAGGGAACCCTTTAGGCCACCTTTGAGGCTCCTTCTCCCGCCACCTCTTCAAAGGTCAAGTCCAGCCTCGTTTGTGGAGAGAAGAGGACAAGGGAAAGGTCAGGACTTGGGACACCCCCAACCGCCCTCTCACCCAGACACCCCCTCCACCAGGAACACTGCCTGGTTCTGCCACTCATTGTATGACTTTGAGCAAACGACTTAATCTTCCTTGTGCCTCCGTTTTCACCACCGTAAAATGGGGATAATGACAGTGCCAGCCTTACAGGGCTGTTATGAGGCGGACGTGTCATAACACGTGGATAGCGTGACAACAGCACAGCCCGGCACACAGTAAGGTCTTGCTAAATGTTCGCCGTTGGTGTGCTGGTAAATGTTCAACAGCAGGCTCTCGGGGCACCAGGGCGAGTCTTGGTCTTCCAGCGTTGGCCGATTTCCATGGTGCAAAGACTCCCACCGTGACTGCGTCTAAGCCACCAGCATGACATCCCTGAACATGAAACTGGAAAGATTTGAGAAATAGCACACTGTCATATATGACAGAGCAAATAACCCTAAGAGAACAGGCGATAGCATGACTTGTTGAACTGTGAGTTTATATAATTTAACTTTCAGTAATGCTGTGTCTAACAACTGGTTTGCAAATTCCGGAGGATTTGACAATCAGCTCTTGCAAGCTGGTGCAGGCCGGCTCTGGCTCGCCACCAATCTTACTGTTCACAGTGTGTCACACCTCCTTGCCTTCATACAAGCCATTCCTTCTGCTTGGAATACCTTTTCCACCATCCCTTTCCCCTTGGCATACTCCAGTTTCCTCCATAATCTAGATAAGATACATTTTTAAACCCCTCCTCAGTGAGGACACAGTGTAAGGTTCATTAGAATCTCAATGGACCCTCGTGACTATGAGGTAAATGTTTATGGCTCCATTTTTCAGATGAGGAAACCAAGGCTGGACAAAGTCTGTCAGTCAAATGATGGCCTTCCCGGGTGGGGACAGACTGTGCCAGGCGTTGCCTTCCACAAAGACCAGGTGGGTGGACACTGTCCCGCATGGTTTGAAGAACATTCACTTGCCCATTTGCATTTTCTCTCTTATGCCTTGGACTCAGGCATTAAGCCTCCGTCTCTCTGGGCTAAGCATTGCCCTGGCCAGACAGCTGGGGTACAGGAAGCTGGGGGAGGCCCCTGGGATGGACCAGGAGAACCAGACAGAAGCTAGATGGGGCAGGAGGAGCCGGTGGAGCTCTGGGACCCACTGCCGAGAGCTGGGGAGCGTGGTGGGAGGGGAGGCGCTGACCCACCTGCCGGCCTGGGGGAGAAGCTTCTGGAGGAATGTAAGCTATGAGAGAGGAGAGGGCGGGCAGGCCTGGGCAGTCCCAGCGTGCCCCTTTGGGAAAAGTGGTGGGGGAGGGGGGACATAGGCCAGAGAAGACCCTGGCGGGGCCCTTGGCCCTGGCAGCTGCCCCAGACTCATCCATTGTGGGGTCTGGGAACCCCAGTGAGTCCTGGGGGGAGGAGGGATCCGATGGGTCCATGGCTGCCCAGCGAGGGTGGATCTGCCCTCCTGGGGCCCTGCTGAGGCAGGGAGGTGGCACAGGGAAGTGAGCGGGATGTCACAGACAGAACTGGGTTCAAACCTAGCCCAATCACTTGCTGCACATGCGACCTTGATCACGGCATCTCTCAGCCTGAGACTCAGTTTCCCCTCCTGTAACTCTACCTCTCCGAATCATGCTGAAATGCAGGTACTATCCAAAGTGTCTGACCCATAGCAGGCGATACTCGCAATCACAGTAATAGCAGCCAGCATCTCCAGAGAGCTTATCTAGGCACGGCACCATGTGTGAGCTTCACATGTGACAACCTTCGGCCTCTCAATGACCCTTGGAAGTCGATATACCAATAACTGTCTTGGGTAGGAGATAAAACCATGGCACAGAGGTTAGGGATGTTTCCAGCTCATGCAGTCCAGCAGCCGAGTAGCTAGAGGTCTGGCCCTGACCCATGATCTGTGCAGGTCATCGATGGCAGTGATGTGCCCTGTTCCTGAGTCCTCAACCCCATGCACAGGGACTGACAGACACCAGAGCACAGAGACTGTTGAATGAACAGAGGTGCCCCCCAAACATGATCCCTGAGGCTCCACATTATTAGGTCCATGCCCCAGTGATCCCCCAGATTTGAGACCAGGTTGGTACCCCTGCCCCACCTGGCAGCCTGGCCTTCCTTTGCCAGTGTAGACCCAACCTTGGCACTGAGGTGCTGTGCAATTCAGGCAGGTTCCATCCTTCTCTGACTCTTGGTTTCCACACCTG
This sequence comes from Galeopterus variegatus, assembly GCF_000696425.1. Lineage (NCBI taxonomy): Eukaryota > Metazoa > Chordata > Mammalia > Dermoptera > Cynocephalidae > Galeopterus > Galeopterus variegatus. Next base: position 61,495 of record NW_007728924.1, read on the forward strand.
GCAAGGGGGATGGGATGGAGAACTCAGAAGGGACTTCCTCCCAGGCAGGGACTCAGGCCTGAAGGATGTGTCACTCCCCACCACCATCCAGCAGTTTCTAAATCATCGTTACAAAACCCAGGGATGACCCAAGAGTGCCCTCCCAGCCCTTCAGGGACAGGGGGAAGCTGGCTGACTGAAGACAGCCCATGGGAGGGGGAGGACTGCAGGGAGCAGGAATGAGCAGGGAGGGAGGGGCTGCCCCCCTTGTCACCAGGCCCAGCCCTACGTGCACAAACACACACTCAGAGCAGGGCTGGAGGCCCGTCCCATGTGTGCCAAGCCGATCCCTTCTCTCCACACCCCCTTCCAAGGGCTGGGGCCCCAGGAGCCCTTACACTGTGCTTCGTAGGGCCTTGGGGGTCCTTGCAAATGTGGAGCCCAGTGCACAAGGCCCTTTGCACATTTTGTCCCATGTCCTCCCTCCATCTTCCGTGCAGGACAGGTGTGTATGTCTCCCATCTACTGATGAGAAGACGGAGCAGCTCAGAAAGGTGAAGTAACTTACCCAAGGTCACACAGCGAGGAAGGAGAAAAGCCAAGACCTTAACCCATGTCCTGCCTGTCTGTCCTGCTCCAAACCCATGCTCAATCTGCGAGGTGACAGTTTGTAGTCTTTGGCAGGTTACATGTGCCCCCTGGAACCTCTGTCTCGTGCGTGTGCCGTGGGTTCTAAAGGCGTAGTCCCTGGGGAGAGAAAGAACCATTTGGCCTGTCTGGGTCTGGGTGACTGGTGCTGGTGTTGATGGTGATGAAGGAGGATGGGAAACTTTCAGTGAAGCCAGGGCCCAGAACAGCTGTCTCGGTGTGCAGTAGGAAGAACGGGGACTCAAGTCAAGGGGACCAGGGATCACTCCTGCATCAACATTTGCCAGCTGTGTGGCCACGGGCAAGGGACTTCCCCTCTCTGAGCCTCAGTTTTCTCAAGCATACAGTGTGGCTGAGAATGCCCACCTCAAGTGTTGACGTGAGGGTTCAGGGAGACCCACCATGCAGGGTGCCTTGCACCCAGGAGGTGCTTAGTGATGGTTTTCTGTGCCCCATTCCTCTCCAGGACGTGAGCCCAGGGCAACCTCGTCAAAGCAGGTTGTCTTTCTGGCAAACAGATGACAGTAGCACTCATGGCACGGCCTCAGCTTCCAAGGCTGCTTGGCAAAGACCCAGGGGATGTCCACAGACCGGCCCTGGCAGGGAGAAGTTAGAGGGCACCCACGGCACTGGGACGGCCAGGCAGGTAAAGCCTGCATTAGTCCCTGTGCCCACACGGGGCTTCAGGGTACAAGCAGCCAGCTCATGAATATGGATTGTGTTTCCTCTGAAGGGCTTCCTGGAATGACAGTGGCACGGGCTGTCTCTGGGAGCTCTGAGGAGCTGGGGAACCATGAGCCCAGACATCACAGGGTGGGACAGTGAGGGCTGCTGGCCACGGGAGCCAGACTGCCCACTCTGCTCTGGCTGGTTACTTCACAGCAGCCACCAGAAACACAGCCCCTTCAGAGGAAGGGAGTGACTACAATGAGCCTGGGCAGTCGGCTCTGGACCTCCAGGGACTGGGACAGTGCCTGACACCCAAGGGGCCCAGGGGGTGATGGATGGATGGATGGATGGATGGATGGATGGATGGATAGGCAGATTAATTTGGATCCTGAAAATCTAGGGTAATAAACACTTCTGTGGTGGCAGTTGTCAGTGCCCCACCTCCACTCACCATCCCATGAGCTTCTCATGACAAGTACCTGTGGCTCTGCCTCCCCAGCCACAGAACATGGGACAGCCTCAGCCAAATGCAGATGGGAGAAGGACGTACACTTCAGCTCCCTCACCTCGTGGAGGGACCACTCTGCAGCATGCTGCACTCTCTCGAGGTCCCGGGGAGATGGAGCCCCAGTGCCCACAGTGCTCACCTGCCGATTGACACACCCTCTGCCAGCTTCCTTCCCTCCCCATCACTTTGAGATTCGTCTACCTGGACATCAGGAAATCACCCTCCAGGTAAGCTATTTGCACTTGAATCCTTGACTCAGGGTCTGCTTTTGGGGGACCCAACTTAAGACAACTCCACCACTTACTATACTAGGACCTTGGACAAGTCATTCAGTTTTCTAGGCCTCAGGACAACACCTGGTGAGGGTAGCAGTGCAGCCCCCTCTGGGGTCCTGCTTTGGGAGGCTCATCTGCCAGCCCCCCTGGCCCAGTCTTGGGGGATGCAGAGTTCTTGAGGGGCCGCCAGGTGTGCAGCCCCAAGATGCCTCCCAGAGGCTCTGCCAGCATTTGGCAGGTGGCAGGACCAGGGTGCAGGGGCGGAGAGGGCCCAGCCTTGAGTATTTAAATATTTGCTTTCTTATAGAATGGCATTCTTCGGAATATTAGCCAATTTGTATAGAATTAGTCAGTGTCTGGCCTCCCAGCAGCCGCAGGAGGATTCCAGGGAGGAGGAATGTACCTGCAGCCTCGCCTGATGCGGATGCTCCAGCAAGTCCCGGCACAGGATCTGCACGCCTGCCCAGGACAGGCAAGGGAGGTGGATGGCAGCTGGGCAGGTGGGGATCCCAGCCACTCCTTGGGCAGCCTGTGCCCCACACAAATCACGAGCTGCAGCCAACAGAAACCTTCTCTGGAGCAGCAGGGGTGAGGCTGCCGACTTCCTTCATGCATATATACACACTCGTACACACACACACCGTGGCTGGCAAGCTCAGGACCAGCCCTGTCCCCTGGGCCAATGTCCCCATGGACCAGCTCAGCGACCACTGGGAACAGGTGCAGGAAAAGCTGTCAAACCCCCTACCAGAGTTCCAGAAAAAGCCCTGGAGGTTATACAAGAGCTATGTTCAAATCCCAACACTGCATCTTAACTTGCTGTGTGACCTCGGACAAGACACTTTATCTCTCTGGTCCTCACTTTCCCCACCTGTAAAATGGGAATAATAAAAGTGCTTACCTGCAATCATGTACACAAATGTGCATTTGGACTTTTCCAAATGCACATTTGGAAAAGAGATCCTACATGGGACTTAGCAAACGCTCCCTCTGTCTATAACATGTGTTTATGTTGATTCAATAAACAAGCACTTAGTGAGGGCCTATTGGGTGGCATTGAAGATGTTATCCCTGTTTTCTAGGCCTCAGTATCTCCACTTGTATAGTGGGCAGGTTAGAACACAGCTTTCTGACATTCCTTCCAAGCTGCCATGTTATGCATCTACGATCGTCATTCATGCAAAATTCCCTCACTACTTAGAGAAAAGGTGAAAAGAAAAATGTTCTTGAGAGTGCAATGTCTAAGCAAAAGGAATGCATGTGGAAGAGTGGAAATTTAAGTGCTGGGAATTTCAGTGTATGACCAGGAGTGAAACTCAAGGCCAATGAGGACTCTTTTCCTGTGTGTCTATCCTCTTATCACAGAAGCCATCATCACTGGATGGGTAAATTGCCACTTAGGGCTGTATGGCCCTGGTCATGTTACTAAACCTTTACCCCCTTAGTCTCCTCTTCTGTCTAAATGGGGTAATAATCCTGATGTCATGGGGTAGCCTTAAGTGTTAAGGTAGATAATATACATGGTCTGCAAGCTGGACAGGATCGCCCCCTTTCCAAGCTTCTCCCTCACTCTGCCCTTTCTTGTTCACTCGCTCAGCACCTATGCGCTGAGAACTCACTCAGCCCTGGGCGTTACTCTAAGAGAGGACGGCCAGGAACACAGCAGATGAGGCCCCTGCTCTTAAGGGTCTCACATTCCAGTGGGGGGAGACAAAGAAGGGCCACAAATAAGACCAAGACACAGGGTGATATGACAGTGGGACTATGGGATCTCTGGGAAGGTCTCTTGGGGGAAGTGACATTCGTTTGGGCTGAGACCTCAGTTACAAGCAAGAGCAGCCATGTGGGGATCAAGGGAGAAACACTCCAAGTAGAAAGAAAGTCTGTGCAAAGGACCTGAGGCAGACACCAGCTTGGTGGATTTTAGGAACAGAAAGACCCAGGTGGCTGGAGGCTCTCACGTGAACAATGAGATTTAAAAAGCAGCACACATCGGTCCTGGGAGGCCATTGAACTCCCCAGGCAGGCCTCCATTCTTTCCAGATCCACTTCACCCATTTCCTTGATTGTACAACAAAGACCAGGACCCAGTGGGCAGAGACTTCAGTCTCCCTCCAGGAAGCAGGTCAGACACTGTGGATTCCCTATGGCCATTGTAACTTTTCCTGAATTTATGAAAGCTGTTATGTCTTTTTTTCCAAGGGTGAGGAGCCCCATGCCGGGTGGGGTGAGACCCTGATGAGTTCCCTCCTAGGAGCGAGAAAGCCGTGGGCAGGAATGTACACCCCTCCGGGAGCCTTTCAGGCCAAAGTCAGGTCTTGAAAAGGCTCAGCCCCACGGGTGGGGATTAGACAGGCCACAGGGAAGGGCTGGGATTACAGCAAATCCCTGAAGCACAAAGCCAGGCAGGGCTCCCCCTGCCCTCACCACTACCCCAGAAAGCCCCCTCGGCTGACCCCAACCCCAGCCGGGGGCTGAGCTTTTGTCCCTTACTGTCCATCAGCTCAGAGGGCTGCAGAGGTGAGACCCCAGGCCAAAGCCCTGGGGATGGGAGCTCCCAGCACAGCCACCCCAACCCTTTTTCTTCTTACCTCATGACCCAAACACTAGTGCCCCCCTCTCTGGCCAGCTCAGAGGTTTCCAGGCCTGTAGCCTCCAAATTAGGGCACATTTTACAGCCCAATGTGATTCGTGATGTACCTAGTCCATGCTGCATACATCCTATTCCAAACTGGTAGCTTTTTCTTTCTTTTTTGTTTTACTTTTTATTAAGGTCTAATATACAAAAATGTGCACAAGTCATAAATGTACAGCTCAATGAGTTTTCACAAACTGAATACATCCACGTAAGCAGCACCCAGAAGCCCTCTCCAGTCCCCTCCTGGTCACTCTCTCCGCCCCTGCCCGAGGGCAACTGTTATCTTGACTGTTCCCACAGCAGATGAGTTTCACCTGATTTTGTATTTTCTATGAATGGAGTCACACAGTACGTGCACTGTTTGGTTTGGTTTCTTTCGGCCAACACATTCATAAGACTCATCTATGACACTGCCTTTAGTGATAGTTTGCTCCTTCTCATTGCTGTACAGTATTCCATCCTGTGACCGTACCAACATCTACTGTTGATGGGCATCTGAGCAGTTTCCACCAAAATGAGTGCATTAGTTAGCTATTGCTGCATAACAAATTATCCCAAAACTTAGTGGCTCAGAATAACAATAAACATTTATTATTTCATTGTTTCTGTGGATCAGGGATTTGGAAGTAGTTTAGCTGAGTGCTTTTGGCTCAGGGTCTGTCATGAGGTTGCAGTCTAGATGTCAAGCTGGGCTGTAGTCATCTGATGGCTTGACTGGGGCGGGGAGATCTGCTTCCAAGGTGGCTCACTTCCACCGCTGCTGGCAGGAGGCCTCAGATCCTGGCCAGGGGGGCATCTCCATAGGAGTGCCTGAGTATCCTCAAAGCATGGCAGCTGGCTTCCCCCAGAGCAAGTGATGCAAAGAGACCAAAGAGGAAACTGCAGTGGCTTTTGTGACCTAGTCTCAGAAGTCATACACGTCTGCCATATTGTATTCATTAAAAGCGAGTGTGCCCACAATCTAGCGGACAATTAAAACACCGGTTGAAGGAAGGAATACCAAGGAGTTTATGAACGTACCTTAAAACCACCACAACAAGCAACAATTTCTTTTTCTTTTTTTTTCCTTTTTGTCTTTTTTCGTGTCTGGCAACGGATCGCAACCCTCAGTGTCGCACCCGTACCAGACCGGGACCGTCAACGGGATTGCAACCCTTGGCGTTGCAGCCACACCTTGCTCAGCCAGTGAGCGGGAACCGGTCTGTATGTGGGATCCGAACCCTCAGCAGAAGCGCCACCGTGCTCCCAAGTGGCGCACTGTAGCAGTGCGCCACCGGGCTGGCCCGCAACAATTTCTTTTTGCATCAAGTTTAATGTCCTCAGTCCTGGGGAATGAGACCAACATTCCCCTCCCTTCCCCGCCCACCTCCCCCAGCTCAATCAGCACGGGGACACGTGGCCTTTGTTGGGCAAGGGCGTGCCTCTGTAGTCAAGTCTGGGTTCTGGGTGTGGCCAAGAGCTTCTCTGAGCCCCAAGTTCCTCCAGTGAAAAGTAGGGATAACCATAGTGCCCACGCAGGGCTGTTCTGAGGATGGAATTCCATCCAGAGAGAGAAGTCCCTTATCCCTGAATTTTATTCCCTGATGCACTTATTTTATAATCTTTAGTGTGAAATCAAGTCAAAGGCTTTCAGAAGATTCAAACTAAGATAAGCCGATCTTCTTACAGAACCCGTGTCTTCCCGCCTCCCCAGCAGGGGTATGGACCGAGATGCTCCACAGTCCCTCCCATTATTGTTTCCAGTCAAGTCATCTGCTATGGAACTGAGACCCCAGATAGGCGGGACCCAAACGCCCCTTGGACCCTGCATGTGCCCAGATGCCAGCCTGGTCGTCCACCGCCGATACGTAGCAAAGGCACAAATGTAGCTTCCCCCTCATGGAGCTCACCTACTGGCAGAGAAGGCAAACAGTAAACTGTTCTCACTTCGTGTGTTGAGAACTGCTGCAGGGGCTGAGTAGCAGTGTCGTGAGAGCTTAAACCTGGGTGCCTGCTCTTGCCAAGGTGGAAGGGTGGGGAACCAGGGGGACACTTACAGGAGCTAGGCTCTGAGGAGTGAAGCCCAGGGAGGCACCTGGTACTGCAGCAGTGAGAGTCACTGTAGGGCCACCCGAGGCTGGAAGAGGCAGTGAGGTCCAGCCCCCACAGCTGTCAGGTTGGGTGCTTAGACTCTATCTTGAGAGCAGGAGAGGCTGAAGACAAGTTTTAAGCCAAGAAATAACACGAACTGTTTTGTGTTTTTAAATAAGCAAGGAGCACATTCTTCAGTATGTTCCTGAGTCCCCTCAAAATGCTGGCCATTCCTGCCCAGCCAAGGAGCCGTCCATTCCAAAGGAGACTGTTTCTCAACCATTTCCTGGCTGTGTGACTTGAGCCAGGTTGCTTACCCACTCTGTGCCTTCATTTCTCCAGCAAATAACATCAACTCTCCTGGGTTTCCAAGTGAAACCAATGAGGGGACAGATGCTGAGCCCCTGCCTGGGTGCCTAGTACATGGTCTACATCACTGATGACAGGTCTTAGCAACGCCTTACCCTAGCTGTCTCCTCTGCCCCATCCTCAGAGGCTTCCGGGACTTCGTGATGGGCTCCTCTTCCCCTACCCTGCAGCGCTTGGCAAGGAGGCTCCTGCGCCATTCCTTGGCCCCCACCCCTCCTTATTTACTCTTCCTGCGTCACTTACTCTCTTCCCCCAACTCCCGGGGATCGACTGTGAGGGGGCATCATGTGAATTCGACCAATTTGGCTCCAAGTGCAGCTGCCAGGCATCGGCGGGAAGGGAGGTCATTCCTGCAAATCGAATCCTCCCTCTGGCCCACTCTCTAGCACACCTACCGTTGCTATCATGTTTTAGGGCCCCTGGTCGGTGGCAGGCACTGTGCCAGGCACTTTACATAGATGATCACCTTTAATCCTCACAATAACCTGGAGGCAGACATATTACCTAACTCCATCTTTCAGGTGAAGAAACCCAGGCTCAAGGAGACAAATCCTATTTGCACAAGGTCACATAATGGGACTCAAGCCCAGGCTCATCTGCTTCAAAGCATCAATCTATCACACACGCACACACATATGTGTACATACACATGTGCTCACTCATGCAGCCACACACATCACAGCCGCCAGCACTTCAGTGAGCCGCTCACTATGAGTCTGACATTGTGCTAAGGGGCTCCTTGGGATGGTCTCACTTAATCCTCGCCCAAGCCTCTCAGGAAGATACTGCATTATTGCCATTTTGCAGATGGAGAAGATGAGGCCCTGAGAGGCAGAGGCATGACTCAAAGTCACTCAGCAGAGCGGGATTTGAATCCAAGACCTGCTGCCTGTGCTGCAAGACTGCTGGTGAGGGATCAGTTCCCTCGGCCGATGCTACACAGCCAGGAGCCTTAGCAGAGCTGCGCCATCTGGAGCTCCAGGACTGCGGGTGGGGTCCACCATTACCTCCCTCCACGTCTTGTGGTGATTTGGCTGGGACCCCACCAAGGCCCTGGGCCTGGGTGACCCAGCCTTACCCTACCTGGCCTCCGGGGCTCTCTCTGCCCGTGAGGCCCCCACCCTCAAGTTCCCGGGCCCCAGACTCTTTTTTTCTTCTTTCACTCTGAGCCAACCAGGTTAAAAACACGCCAAAAATGAGCCCCCTCTCGCTTTAGTGCACTCACATAATGTGTGGCAAAGAAGGCTGCATTAATCGCTCGGGACCCACATTTTTCAGTGACATTAATCTCTAGCCGGAAAAGCCTCTCTGGACGGTTCTTTTCAGTCTGAAGGCACTTAACGTTGGCCAGGGGAGCAGAAGGGGCCCGCCTGGAATTCCTCTCTAACTCTCAAACACCACACCCACCCACCAAGCCCAGCCAGCTTCCCTGATTGTGGAGGGGTGGGGGAGATGCCTGCAGGGGATGGAGGGGGACAGAGGGAGGGCAGGGTGGTGAGTGAGCCTTGGGTGTGCCGTGGTGTGTGTGCATGAAGGTGAGAAAGCTGGGTTTCAGCTAGTGCTTGTTCCTATGAGCAGAGCATCTGAGTTCACACCCTGCATCTGCTAGCACAGAGAGCGTGCATCTGTGTATGTGCACACCAGGACGTGCACACCAGTGACTCTGAGACACAGTGTGGGGGGGGATGTGTGATTGAAAGTGTGCAACTGAGTGTCAGTCAAGAGTGAGCACGGGTATATGCATACCCATCAAAGGTGTATGTGCAGGAAAAAGTGTGAGCCACACCCTCAGGTATGATTTCTGTGTGCACACGTTGTGAGCAAGATGGTACAAAATGTGTTTGCTGGGGCACAACAATGATTGTGTTGAAGGTATGCCTGACTCTGTGAGTTGCACAAGTGTGGGGAAGGCAGCGATCACACACATGGGATAAGGCAGCAGGATTTGTGCCCCTCACGTGTGCACAATGCATGTTGACAGGCGTAGGTGAGCACTGCCTTCATGCTGGCCACTGTGCTGGGCAACAGGGAGACGTGATGGATAAGGGTGCAGTATGCCAGAGCCTGTGGGAGCCCGCTCACGAGAACTGATTGCACATCTCTTTCCAGCTCCACATTCAGCAACTTCACGTCGTCATCGGTGGCTTGAAACTGACCATGCTGAGACTGTTTACACCATGGGAATTGGCAAATGCCCAATCAGGGCTTTCTTTTTCCAGAGAGCCTGTTGCTAAACATTTACCAGCACACCACTGACCAAGACACAGTGCATCCCCAATCTAACTGGATCCCACGTGTGCTGATTTTTTGTCCATGAGTTGGTGCATATATGTGCATGTGTGTGTGCATCTGTACACCCAAAGGTAGCTTCAAAATTATGTGAGACCAACACACAAGATTAAAATACAGATTCAGAGAAGAGGGACAGAAGAGGCAGACTGAGGAAGCTTGAAGGGCACTGGTTTTGCAACACTCCAGAGGATGGATCCTTTTCTATCCCAAGGGCTATTTGTGAAATTCTCCAAAAATAAAACAACTGCCGAAGAAAAAATTTTTAATTCACATGAACATGAAAAATTTTAATTCACATGAACGTGAAAATTCATGCTATGATCCTCTCTCAGCACTGAGCACTGTCAAACCAAACTGCAGTAAGACTCACAGCTCCAGAGAGGCAGGACACGCTGGGCCAGGGGGCCAGCATGGGGGTCGGGGCAGTTGTCCGAGGGGGAAAGGCCAACCAGGATGTTGAGGACGAGAGAGCTGCAGTTCCCAACCCTGCTCTCCCGCCAGGGAGCCATGTGCCCTTCAACAGTGCCTTAACCTTTCTGGCCTCGGTTTACTCACTGCAAAATAGGGACCATAATACCACTTTCCTAGGATTTTGCTGGGTGGATCAAATGGAACATAAAACTAAGGGTTCAGCAGAGCTCTTGCTGATGCCATGTGCAAAGTGCTTGGAACAGTGTATGACACAAGCAAGTCATATTATTTTCAGTGTTGTTTAAAAGGCTGAGCACAAATGGAAGAGAATTCAGAGAGGCTGTCTCCTACAGAGGGAGCACAGGACCAGGACCCCCAGACTGAGAGAGTAGAAGACTTAGCAGGTGGCCAGGCCTCCAGCTGGTCTGCCCCAGCCTCAGTTTACCCTTCTGTACACTTCGAGTAATCTTCCCTGCCTCCCAGTGCTCCAGGAAGAAGCAAAGAAGAGACAGGATGAGATCTTCCCCTCTCTCATAAAAGGGGTTAGGGTACAAATAGTCACCATCGCTGTCACCACTATTGAACACATACATATACACTGGCCACTTAGTGCTAAACACATCATGGCTTTAATTCCTGTAATCCTCTGCACAGTCGTAGATATTATCGGCCCCAGTCAACAGATGGCATAACTAAGACTCAGACGCGTCAAAAGGCTTGCCCAGGTCACAGCAGGAAAGTGGTGAACCCAGGTCTATGTGATTCTCAGACCTGAAAGATCAGCCGCTACTCCATAGGATTCCTAGATGGCCAGGGCAGAAGGGCCTTAGACAATTTCTAGACCACCAGCCTGTTTGGGTACAGACTGGGCAGGGTGGAAGAGTATTTCACACAGAAGGAACAGCATGTGCAAAGGCCCAGAAGCAGAAGAGGAAAGGCCACCCACTTGCCTGGAGCAGAGAGGATAAAGGAGACTGGCTGGGGGGCAGAGGGTCCCAGATCCTGGAGGTCTCATAGAATGACAGGGAGATGGGAATTTTTTCCAGAAATCTATTGAACAATGTTAAATAGGGTACTGGTGACATGAACGTGACCAATGTCTGTTTGAGAAGAATCACTGTGGCTGGTAAGTGGAGAGTGAATTAGAGGGGGACAAGCTTGGAGGCAGAGGGCCCTGTTAAGAAGAGACTGCATTGTCCACGTGAGACAGGGAAATGGCCTGGGCCCAGGTGGTGGCCGGAGGATGGACAGAGATGGACGACTCAAGAGATAGTTGGGAGCCATCAGCCTAACAGGATCTGGTGAGGGGCAGGATGTGAGTTTGAGGCAGAGGGAGGAATTCAGGCTGAGATCAAGGTTTTCAGCCAGGGCAGCAGGTGGATGGTGGTGGCACTGAAATGGGGACGAGGAAGAGAAGCAGCAAGAGCTTGAGTTCAGTTGGACTCTGTCCAGGCCATGACGCCCGTGTGGCCCGGGCTACTGGTGTGCGGTTCAGGAGGCAGGACCAGAGATTCGGGAGGCACTGCCAGTGAGCTGGGCAGAGGGATGAGTCTACCCAGGCAGGGTGGGCAGAGCAGAGTGACAAGCCCTGAGGACCAGCATTCAAAAATGCAGCCAAGGAGAGCACCCACGCCACCCAGCACTTCCATGTGCCAGACACCGGACACTGTTGAAAGGGTTTTACTTTTATCAACTGTTGAAGTCCTACAGCGACTCTGAGGAAGGCACCAAGATTGGCCTCAAAGGGAGGGCTTGTGAGGTTAAGCTACTTGCCCAGGGTCGCTTGGCTAGTAAGTGGTGGTGCCGGGTCCTGAACCCAGGTGTTCTGGCTCCAAAGCCCACGATCATAGCCACGCTTTGAGGAAAGAAGATGGAGAAGGGGTGGCCAGAGAGGCAGGAGGGAAATAAGAGTGCTCAGGGTCACCCACACCAAAAGGAGGAGGCCTGCAAGAGGTCCCTGTCTCTCATTTACACAGGATGACCCAGAGGTTCTGGATTCAAGTGTCACAAGGCAAGTCCAGATTCAAACCCAGGAGGCTCTGATGCCAGAACACCAGAAGAGGGCTGTGTAAAGTAGGAAGACTCCAGACCCTTCTTCCCAGCTTCCCAAGGCCTCAAACCATGGACTCAAGTCCTCTGGCCTCCTCTGACCTTGGCTGCCAGCCAGCTGCCTGGTCACGCTGACACCAGCCAGTCAGGTCCCAGCTTCAGGAGGCCTCTTTGGGAACTTCAGCCCCAGCCAGCTCTCAGGGAGCTGAGCACCAAGGCATCCAGGTGGCACTGGGGAGAGGCCACCGAGACCCCCACCCCCTGGCAGCCCCACTCCCCTCAGCTGCCTCCATGGATCTCCCTGGCGGGATGACATCAAGGCATGTTTTAATAAGAGGGCAGGGGGCCTTGGGAGCTGACTGGGCGAGGCAGTGCCGGGCAATTAATCACGCAGCTGAGAAGTCTCAGCCGTGGGTAACCGGATCCCGGAGAACTGGTAGGCACACCCCGCCTTTCATCTCTGCCCGTGGCCGCTCTGCGTGGGCTCCTGGTGCATCTTCATTAATTCCAGGCCCCAGGGAACTGGGCAGGCGCGGGGGTGCATATGTTTCTGTGGATGGATCCTTCTGAGTGTGCCCGATGCATGCGTACAGGTATAGTGATGCGCACACATATGCACAGGTGTGTGTCTGTCGCCATGATACTCCATGTGCATGTGTGTGAGACAGACCAGAGCACTGGTTGAGTACAGGCTTCAGAATCAGACAGACCTGGGTTCAAGTTCAAGCCCCACCCCTTTCTAGCGAGGTCATCCTGGGCAGGTTACTTAACCTCTACATGCCCCAGTTTCTTCATCTATAAACTAAAAATAACAACAGTGGTAGTAACTACTACATATTCTTGTGGGGATCAAGGAATACTACTCATATAGAAGTGTATGGAACCTAGTACCTGTTTAATAAATACAACATTCTTATTCTTATTACACGTGGAAGGGTGTATACATGTACGTGTGGCCAGCAGAATTCCAACAATGATCCCAAATGACCTTTGTGTAACCCCTGCCCTTTGGGAGTGGGTGGAGCCTATGGATATGATTGGATATCACCGTGATTACAGTCCATCATATGGCAAGAGGGAGATGACCCAGTGGGCCAAATCTAATCACACGAGCCCTTTGAGAGGAGAGCTTTCTCCAGCTGCCGGGCAGAAGTCATAGGAACTCGAAGCATAAGGAGGATTGACACAAGGCAGCAACCTTTTCCATTGCCGAGGTGGAGGGGACCCCATGATTGGCCCCTAGGCACTGACAGTGACCCCCACAACAGCCAGTGAGAAGATGGGGACCTCAGTCCTACAGCTGCAAGGTACTAAATTCGGCCAACAACCTGAATGAGGTTAGAAGTGGACTCTCTCAAGAGCCTCTAGATAAAAGCCCAGCCCAGCTGATTCCTTGACTTCTTCCAGCCTTCGGAGACTTGAGCGGAAAACTCAGTCAAGCCCGCCCCCACCTCTGACTGCTCAGGTCAAGGGGTCACTAGTAGGATTTTGCCAGTTTGGGGAGACTCCCGGGGCTCTGGTAACTTACCATGGCACACAGGTGTCTGCCCTGGGCTCTGGGCGACACCTGCTCTGGCCGCCAGACCCAAGCTCTCATGGACAGAAGGGACAAAAAGTGAGGCCTAGAGCAGGCTGAGGGGCGCCCTGGGAGAGGCTGGCTGAGATTGCTGGGGGGACTCTGGCAAGTCGCTTACTTATTCTAACCTCCGTCTAACTCATCTGAATATCCAGCACCATCTTCATTATGAGAATGGGTGGACAGTGCAAAAGCACTTTGGTGGGTTGGAATCGCTGTCCAGCAGCAGGAGAGGCAGTGGCCAGGCCCCTGAGTAAACACTCAGTCTCAGGCCTGCGTCCAGAGTCCTTTAGAGGCTGGCCGACCCCGACCTGCACCAGAGCACCACAGGAAAGGCCTGGGCCTCACCCTGGCCGGCTCTCTCCCCTCTGCCTTCCTCACCCACTCAGCTCCATGACTGTCAATTGCACCTCCCAAATCTTGTCAATCACCCCCTCCTCCCCAACTGCACTGCCCCTGCCTGTGGTCCAGCGCCCGAGTCCTGCCTGGATGACCACGCAGCCCCCTCCTGGCATCCCTGCCTCCAGCCTCAGCCCCCCTAATTCAACTGCCACTCCCCTGTGCACAGCTCGGCCAGGGCTCCTATTGTTCTCGGGGTAAAGTCTAAACTCTGCTCTGAAGATTAAGAATCATTTTCACTTTTGTCAAACACGATAAAGAGTATTTTAATTTGTACTTCCCTAATTCTAGTAAGTTTGAACAGCATTGTATATGTTTATTCCCCCTGTTACCTTTTAACCCACTAATTCCTCCTCATCTTTAAATGTCTTGATTATTGCAGTTTTTAAAGGGTACCACATGCACATGGTACAAAATTCAAAAGGTATAAACAGACAGACACTGGGAGGGCAGTTCCCCTCCAGCTACTGTTCCCAGCCATGCAGCTCATCACCCCAAAGAAAGCCCCTATGACTAGCTTCCTCTGTGTGCACCCAGATTTATTCGAGGCAGATACTAGCAAATACCTGCATATGTTCTTTTCAACATGAGTAATATAGCATATCATACTTATTTTTTCCAGCTAACAATATATCCTGGCAATTGTCCACCTTGGTACATAAAAAACTGCCTTTTTTTGTTAATGGCTGCGTAATGTTCCACTGGAGCAGAACGTACGTAACCCTTCCCCTCCTGGTGAGAATAAGGCTGTTTCTCACCTCTGGCTACTGCAAAGTGTTACTGAAATGTCATTTCACACTCATACGAGTTCATTTCTAGGAAAAGCTCCTAGAAGTGAAATTGTTGGGTCAGAGGCAAAGACGTTGCCAAGTTGCTTTCCAAGGAGGTTGTCACATTGCGTCTCCACCAGCACTGCATGAGCATTCCTATTTCCCCATATACTCACTCACCCAGTGATTTATCCAACCCCATAACTTTTACCTGATAGTGAAAGCAGTCACTCTATAGCTTGACCACGCAATTTTCTTATTTGAGTAGGACCGATCATCTTCTGGTGTTCTTCCCTAAGAGTCACTGTTCTCCTGCGCTGTGAATGAACAGTTTGTATCCTTCATCTATTTTTCTATTGAGTTGTCAGCCCTTTCTTTGTGATTTACAAGAGCTCTTTATATATGACGGGAATTGGCCTGGACCAATTTAAAAAACAAAAAACAATTTAAATCATTTAAATAGTTCCTTAAATGTTTGGTAGAATTCCCTGTGAAACTATCTGGGCTTAGTGATTTTTTTTTTTTTTTAAAGATGACCAGTAAGGGGATCTCAACCCTTAGCTTGGTGTTGTCAGCACCACGCTCAGCCAGTGAGCAAACCGGCCATCCCTATATGGGATCCGAACCCGTGGCCTTGGTGTTATCAGCACCGCACTCTCCCGAGTGAACCACGGGGCCGGCCCATGGGCTTAGTGATTTTTTAAGAGTAACTATTTCTATTTCTTCTGTGGTTATTCGTCTGTTTAGATTTTTCTGTCTCTTCCAGGTACATTTTTACAAGTTACATTTTCTTTTAAAATTATCTATTTCACCCAATTGCTCGACTATATTTGCATATTCTTTTGATTTTCTCTGAAATAGGGATTATTTCTCCATAACGATCAGTGATTTATCCAACCCCATAACTTTTACCTGATAGTGAAAGCAGTCACTCTATAGCTTGACTATGCAATTTTCTTATTTGAGTAGGACCAATCATCTTCTGGTGTTCTTCCCTAAGAGTCACTGTTCTCCTGCACTGTGAATGAACAGTTCATATCCTTCATCTATTTTTCTATTGAGTTGTCAGCCCTTTCTTTGTGATTTACAAGAGCTCTTTATATATGACGGGAATTGGCCTGGACCAATTTTAAAAACAAAAAACAATTTAAATCATTTAAATAGTTCCTTAAATGTTTGGTAGAATTCCCTGTGAAACTATCTGGGCTTAGTGACTTTTTTTTTTTTAAAGATGACCGGTAAGAGGATCTCAACCCTTAGCTTGGTGTTGTTAGCACCATGCTCAGCCAGTGAGCAAACCAGCCATCCCTATATGGGATCCGAACCTGTGGCCTTGGTGTTATCAGCACCGCACTCTCCCGAATGAGCCACGGGGCCGGCCCATGGGCTTAGTGATTTTTTAAGAGTAACTATTTCTATTTCTTCTGTGGTTATTGGTCTGTTTAGATTTTTCTGTCTCTTCCAGGTACATTTTTATAAGTTACATTTTCTTTTAAAATTATCTATTTCGGGGCCGGCCCGGTGGC
>NW_007728924.1:78673-82920 GCF_000696425.1 Galeopterus variegatus
GTCCGTTATCATTTCTACAGTTTCATAACGTTCCACAACCATGACCCTCCCCTAGGTTTTAGTCTTAGACTTCAGGACAAATGGATTTAATGCTCTGATCAGTCTTTAGTCCTTTTGCCATAGTTTCTCCTTTCCAAGTTCATCTTCAAGAAGGGACCATGGGGCTTTTATTTCCTAAGCCCTTATATATTAAAAAACTGGAATTAACGTCTACAGAGCCCAGCTTGGGGAAGTCTGGNTCTTATTCTATGAACTTGTGCTTTTTCCATTTTTTTCTGGATTGGAGTATCTAACATTTTATCCCTTTCATTTGCCTTTTTAAAAGAACCTTTAATAGTTCTAGTGTTTTTCTGATTTCTAATTCATTAATATCCAGTTTTATCTTTATAGATTTCTTCCTTGTGATTTCTTCAGGTTTATTTTGTTACTGTTTTTCTAATTTCTTGGATGGGATACTTAATTTATATACTATACTTTCAATCTTTATTACTTATTAATAAAAGTCCTTAGAGCTATGAATTTTTCTCTGAGCTCGCTTTAGCAGCACTCTATAGACCTGACATGAATTGCTATTTTATCTCCATTTTCTGGATTTCTGCAGTCTGTTTTGATTTCCTTTTTGATGCAAGTGAGAGTGGTAAAATTTGCTCTGTTGGGTTGTTGGTTTCTTGCTGTATTGCATTGTAAACAAAACCATTCTTAGGAATAATGGTAGAATTTGTTTATTTCCTCTCCCTTCCCCTTCCCTCCCATGACTCAAATGTACTATTTTATATTTCTTAACATTTACTGTCATATCTGTAATATAATTACATCTCTATTAATTTCACATTTAAATTACATGTCTTACCCTCTGGCTATAAAAGACAGGGAAATCTGTGTATTATATTACCTTGTACCTTCTTTCTCCCTTTCCCTCCCAATCATTGTCCGTTATCATTTCTACAGTTTCATAACGTTCCACAACCATGACCCTCCCCTAGGTTTTAGTCTTAGACTTCAGGACAAATGGATTTAATGCTCTGATCAGTCTTNCCTCCCCTAGGTTTTAGTCTTAGACTTCAGGACAAATGGATTTAATGCTCTGATCAGTCTTCAGTCCTTTTGCCATAGTTTCTCCTTTCCAAGTTCATCTTCAAGAAGGGACCATGGGGCTTTTATTTCCTAAGCCCTTATATATTAAAAAACTGGAATTAACGTCTACAGAGCCCAGCTTGGGGAAGTCTGGTGCAGTCGTGCACAAGAAGAAACTGAAGCCCAGAGACAGGAGCAATGGCTGAGTCACGCAGGCCTGGGCCAGGGACCCGGGAGGGGGGACCTCCCCTTCCAACTCACACTCCCTTCTGTCTTTCTGCTGTCTGGAATAGGGGGTGGGAAGGTAGCCTCAGGCCCCCCCCACTGTGTTGGGGAGACCCTTTCCTGCTGATCCCCTGGAATCTTACCTGGGATTTGGTGGGAAGGGACTGGGGGGAGGCTTCTCTCCCCTCCCCAGCAGATTAGCATGGCTGGAGCCCCCGTGGCACCTCCTCCCAGGAGGAAGGGAAAGTGTGAGCTCATCTTTGCCACGCTGGAGGGTAGAGCGGGTGGGGCGAGGGGCTCCACCTGTTCCCGATAATCTCTCTAATCCAGCCCCATAATTATTCTTTATTAACGGAGGCTGCTGCCTTCGTTACACGCTGAGAGGAGGGCGTCAGGAGTGAAGACACAGGGATCAGAAGCTGGTCACATTTTCCAAAGGAGTTTATTTGCCATGACCAAAAAAACCCCCCCCCCCAGGGGAAAGGTGAGTTCCTGCCTTGCCCCATCCTGGTGCCCAGCATAGGAGTTCCAGGACCCCATGTCCCGGAGTCAGGCCCAGAGTCCCTGCCAGGCCCCCATGGCCCACCAGTCTTCATTTAAACACTTCCTAAGGTTTGTACAAGGCCTTGTACTAGGCTTTGCAGATATACAAATCCAAGTGAATAACACGTGGCCCTGCCCTCCCCCACCACCATCTAGAAGGGAAGAAACGAGAACCCCAACCCTTACACTACAAACTGCTGAATGCCATATGGGGAGGATGGGGGCTGCGGGAGCAAAGCGGGGGTTGTGGAGAAGCCCTCCTGAGGGAGAGACATCAGAACCCTGTCTTGAGTAGGGCTAGAAGCAGCCAGTGGACAACATAAAGAAAAGACATTGTGTAGAAGGAACAGCACGCTCAGACAAAGCCAAACTGAGATTCAGCGTAGCCGGAGCAGAGGTTTGAGACGGGAAAGGGTGTGACTGGGGCCGGAAGGGTGGACAGGGCCAAGTCACACAAACCCACTCTGGGGCACTAGGGAGTCATTGAAGGTTTTAGGCAGGGAGGTGACATAGATTTGCTTTATGAAAACCCTTCTGGCTAGAGTGAAGATTGGACTGGGGGGAGTCTGCTGGATTCAGGGATAGCACTTGTAATAGCCCAGGTGAGAAACGAGTTTGGAACATGAGCAGTAACAGGGTGGCGAGAAGAGCTGGGCTGGAGGCATCGAGTGATCTCTGTCTCTGGCCTTCCCTCTCTGCCCTTACAGCCCAGGGAGATGAGGCATAGGGACTAGAGACCTTCAAATCCAAACTCCTGGCTCCCTGGCCTTCCACGCCATCCTCCTTCCCAGCCCAGCCACCTGCACGGCCCTCTCCCTGCCCACACGCCCCCAGCCTCTGCCCAGCTGATCCTCTTCCCCCACAAACAAGCCCTGCTCTCTGCTGCTCTGTGTGCTTCCTGACCGACCCATCCTTGCCCACTTCCTGTCCACACCTAGGTCTTATCGAAAAGCCTGGCTTGCAGGTCCTCATGTCTGCTGCCTCCCTCCACCTCCCTGTCTCTGCAGGCCTCAGATCTGTCTGTCCCTTTCCGCCCCCATCAGCATCCGGGCTGTCCTGCGCAGTCCCTCCATCTCAGAGTGAGTCTCAGCTCCCGCTGCTAGCTTACTCCCTTTGGTCTTCTCTACCTGTTTCTCTCCTTTCTCACTCTGTCCCTAATCTCCCCAGAACTCATACAACTCACGGTCGGTTCATTTGAACCAACACACTGGGCACCGTGTCTGAGCCAGGCCAGGGCTGGGGGCCACTGAGACGGAAATGACAGTGCAGCTCTGGCCCTCTCACCCCTCCCTGGCTGCTCATGCTCCAGCAGCCAAGGCAGAGCAGCGCGAGCCAGAAGCAGCAAGAGAAGGGACATCAGAAGGATAGGAACGGTGCACGTGGGGCTCTGAGAGGCAGCAGTCACATCTGAGCCCCAACACTTCATTTCAATATCCAGCAAAGGAGCTGGCACTGGGCACCAAGGTCAGAAATGAGGGCAACTCGCTTCCTGCCCTCCAGAAGTTCATGGTCCAGTTGGGGAGACAGATAAACTCATCCACGGGAAACCGCGTGGCCTCTGCCACAACAGGGCCGGACCACATGCTCCCTACGGGCCCAGATACGGTGCAGGAGGTGGCCTGGAATGAGGCAGACTGTCTCGGTCCCAGCTTTGCCAGCCACCACGCAGCTGGCCTTGGCAAGTTACTCTGCTTCTCTGAGCCTTGGCTTCCGTATCTGCATAATGGGTATACAGGAGCTTTCTTGAGGTTGATATACATAAAATATACAATATATGAGCCCATATATGTAAAAGTAGCTTAGCAACGAGGCCGGAATGGAGAAAGGCTCAATAAGTCATGCTTGTCTTCACTGTCCTTACTCCATTGCTGGCCGTGGAGCACTGGACTAGACGTTAAGGGAGCCATTTCTGGTCGCAGTCTTGCCACTACCTCACTGTGTAACCCTGGACAATTCCCTGCCTTGTCCTCGTCCCGGCATGGTTTTCTGAACTACAAAATGGGGAGTTAAGATGAAGCTTCCTTTGTGCCCTGACCTCCCGAGATCTGAAGGGAAGGCAGGTCCCCATGATCTTTGCTCTCCCCCCTCCCCCTCCCTCTTTCCCTCCTCCCTCCCCCCCATGCCAGCCGCTCTGGCCTCCTTGCCCGTCCTCAGCCCCCCCCACACACACACTCTGGTCTCAAAGCTTTTGCATTTGCTGTCGCCTTAGCCCAGAACTCTGCTCCTGCCCACCTCCCATACCTGCAGGGCACCTCTACACAAGTGTCACCTCCTCAGTGGGGCCTTCCCTGACCTCCTGTCTTTCTCCTTAACCTGCTTTATTTTTTTTTTTCTAGCATTTATCAAAACCTGGTACCTGTATCTATGTGATAGACTGAACTTCCATCTCCACTCACAAGAAAGCA
>NW_007728924.1:83842-90734 GCF_000696425.1 Galeopterus variegatus
AGTAAGGGTGACTCTGCTTGTGTGCCCTGTCCACCCGAGCTCTGAAGGGAAGGCAGGGCCCCATGATCTTTGCGCTCCCCCCTCCCCCTCCCTCTTTCCCTCCTCCCTCCCCCCCATGCCAGCCGCTCTGGCCTCCTTGCCCGTCCTCAGCCCCCCCCACACACACACTCTGGTCTCAAAGCTTTTGCATTTGCTGTCGCCTTAGCCCAGAACTCTGCTCCTGCCCACCTCCCATACCTGCAGGGCACCTCTACACAAGTGTCACCTCCTCAGTGGGGCCTTCCCTGACCTCCTGTCTTTCTCCTTAACCTGCTTTATTTTTTTTTTTCTAGCATTTATCAAAACCTGGTACCTGTATCTATGTGATAGACTGAACTTCCATCTCCACTCACAAGAAAGCAAATTCCACGAGACAGAAACAGCATCTGTCTGGATTCATAGATGTGTCCCCAGAACGCAGGCAGTGCCCTGCCGGAGTCTGCACCCGGTTAATGAGTGAAGATTATCTCTGGAGAAGCAGCACGGTTGTGGTGCGGGGACAGAAGTCTCCAGAGCCTCTGTGATGCCAGACACTGGCAGCCCCTGAGCTCCAGGACTTGCACCCTGAGCTTTCTCACAGCCTGGAGCTCCCTACCCACCCTGCTGGACACATGCCCCTGCCCTTGGGGTCACAGACCTGAGACGACCACCCCCTTCCGCAAAGCCCTCAGATGTTTCCAGGTCAGGGCAGTGGAGGAGGGGGCGGTCATCTCAGGGCTCCATCCTTTGTCCCAGACCCCGGCAGAATTTAATTCCAAGGTTCAACGCGCCCTTGCTCCTTCCCAGATAAAAGGCCACTCAGCCGGAGAGATGAGCTGGTTAATAAAGGACAGGAGGGGGGCTTTGGAAGGGCAGGCCCACCATGGCTCTCGGCCCACACCCTCTGCCAGTGAATGCTCTCAGCCCCTGGCCGCCGTTCCGGCCCGCTGCCCCACAAGAAAAGCCCATTAATTTAACACTAATAGGATTTTCAATTTGTCACAATCTTTGGAGGTCCTGGGGAGGTGGGGAGGAGGAGGACGGAATTCATAACATGTCTGCGTTTAAGGTCATCTTTGCAGGGAGGCTGGTCTGGATGCTAGACAGGTCCCTGCCTCCAGGAAAGCCATCCCCCCTCCTGGCCTCAGTTTCCTCAACAGAAACAAAGTTAATAAAACCTACTTTGAGAGGAGGCTACCTGGATTAAGTGAGATTATGAAGGAACAGCATCCAGCAAGTGCTACCGGGCCAATAGTTGGCGCTCTATAAATATCACCCCCTCCACTCTCAGCCCCTTCCTTCCCCCACCCAAATCTTCCCCAGGTAGCACTGGCAGCACAGGCTGGAGACCTGCCCATCGCCACCCACCTCCCACCCCAGCCACTGTATCCCCAGCCTCATGGCAGCTTCAGCCAAATGCTCCTTGGGGGGTGGGCGGGAGCGTCTGGGAGCCCGTGGCCTTTTCATCCTCAGTGGGATCAGCGTCCTGAATTCCTCGTTGTTCAAGGAGAGCCGAGGATTTGGAGCTTCCAAACACAGTGGCCCAATCAGAAGGCCCCAGCCGGTGCCAACCAGCTGCGTCTCAGTTACAGCTAAGAACATAGCACACCAGCTGCCCAAGCCCTGTTCTCCAGGCAAATTCCTCCCGGATCAGGGGATGCCAGACAGTGGGGAACACGTCTGCGCCGTCCCCTGGCCACAAGCTCAGCACAGCGCTTCCTCGTGGCCTGAGAGTGAGGGGCACCCTGGCACGGGAAGGGGTCTGATGGGGGGGGCAAGAGGAGACGTGTCTGTTGCTGCAATTGACCAGCGATAGAGACAGATGTGGTGCAAGGACTGCCACCCGGATTTCCACAGACAATGACAAGCCCACCTGGCCAGATCCACGCCTGGCTTAGAGCCACCCACCCTGGATTTGCTGCCACCCAGGAGAGAGAAGCGGGAAAGGGGAACTCAGGGGGCCGCCCCCTGCCAAGTCTGGCTCTGGGCAGCTGCTTCCTTAGCAAAGCCCTCATTACCAGACTGGACAGGAGTTGGGGGGGACAGGAGTATTTCAGCCAGCACTGCCTGTGGTCCCTGTTTGCTTTTGCTCCATCCAGGCCCCCACAGGAGCCCCAACCATAATTTACAACATCTTGATTCCTCAGTACCACGTGGTCCCAAACCCAGACAGAGATGGAAAGGGGAAGGCAGGAGAGACAGGAGGGAGACAAAATTGAGGGTGGTTTCAGTTACTCTATATTTTAGTCACCACAGACCTACTCAGGTGCAAAGAGAATCATATATCTTGTTAATAAAAGAAATAGAAGAAGCAAATTGGTGTTCACCTCATTTTAGCAGTCACAGGAAAAAGCTTGGTGGGGGTCCCACACGTGGGAACAGTAGATGAGCTTTCACCAACCAACGTGGATGAGCTCAAGGGCCCTGGAATGGAAAGTTGTGGGTTCTCAGACCCAGGACAGAATGCTGGGTAGATGCCAGTGAGAAGATTCTAGAAGAGAATGCTGTCTGAATGCCACGATGTAGACCGTGGAAAGTCACTGTGGGTTCCAGGTGGAATTCTAGAAGAGGCTGAGAAAGAGGGGCAGCCTGCCCAATAGAGGGAGAGGACATCCTGCCTGTGTGGCAGATGAGTGATGCGGGGAAATGACCCCTCGTCCATGGGCCCAGTCTGGCCCCATGAACTTTTCAGAACATCTTTGCTTGGTCCTGAGTCACATCTTTGGCTTGAGCAGCAAGTGTCCAGCTCTGCTCATAAGCAGGAAGTGAGGCCCCTGGGAGTCGGTGCAGCACACCCTCAGGCAGGAGGGGGACCATGCCACCACATCCGAGAGTCCTTGGAGGGGGTCCACAAGGCAGCGTTTAGAGGGCCCACCCACTCTTCTGCTGGGTATCCATGAATTGCCAGCTCCTGTGTTGAGAATGATCCCCAGGGCTCCACCCAGCTTCCAACCACACTCCAATCTGGCTGTGTGAGCCTAGGTGAGTTGCTCACCCTCTCTGTGCTTTTAGTTCCTTGGGCAAAACGTGTGAAGGAAGAGAAGGAAAACTAAGAAGGGTTCTGCTGCCCTATGGAAGGTGAATGCCCTTTATATGCGAGCTTGGTAAGCCATATCCAGGATGAAGAGAGCAGTCTCTCACTGTAATGAAGAAATGGTGACATTTATTTATTATAAAGGGTCTTAAGGATGGGATGGAAGTTATGGATTGGGAATGTAAGATCTGTCACTCATTCATTCATCACTCGTTCGTTCATTCATTCATGTAATTGATTTACTGAGCTCCTACCTTAAGTTAGACCCCACTCCAGGGACACGGTGGAGAACCAGAAACAGGCCCTGCCCTCCAGGGTCCAGACAAGGAAACAAAGACCTACCAGGGTGATAGAGGCTCTGCCAGAAGCCATACTGGGGGGCTGGAAGGCACGGAGAAAGAGGACTAGTCTGGGTGGCCAAGAAGGCTTCTAGTAGCAATGACCTCTAAGCTGCCATTTGAAAGATCAGGAAGAGGTAGCCTAGCAAAGTGGGGGTGGTCAGAAGGGATCTAGGTGGGGGGCCTGATATTTGCAAAGGCTGGGGCATCCTCCTCTTGCCTCTCTCACTTCTTAAGCACCATGCAACACCTCTGCAAAGATGAATGAGTGAGCGCATGAACGAACAGATAAACAAGTAAATGAACAAAAGACGGAAGCATTCAGATACCTGAAAGACATCCATATGGACAGTGGACAGTGACCATGGTTCTGTCTCCTCATCCACTGATGCTCCACATCCAGTTCCCTTCCACCATCCCATTCATTTGCTCATTCAACAGCATCTCCTAATCATCAACCATGTGCCAGGAACTGTGCCAGGCATGCAGAGTGACCACCGATGGCAGACGCCAGCCTTAGTTCTGTCCCCCCTGATATGCCTGTCCACCTTTGATGCTCATGAACACAGCAGGAACCTGGAACTACCTGGGTGGACGCTGTTGGAGACTTCCCGGTAAGTCACCAGTCAATGGCAGGATGGGGCCTGTGGAGGAACATTCCTCCTCCCACTCTCCCGCCCAAACTTGTGGCCGAAGGCAAGGCACACGCACGGCTGAAATCCCATCAGTGGCGCGTGGCCAACTGGCTGCCACTTGCTTATTTGGCTTGGAACAGGAAATACATTTTTCTGCTATTTATACTGCTGACCTCAGGAATAAACTAATTACTGCTACGAAGCTGCATTCCCATATTGTCCGGCTCACATCTGTAACCTCTGGTTGGAACCAATACACAGGAGGTGCCAGATGGCTGGGAGGTCCAGGTTCCGGTCCAGTGGACACTTTGTGGAAGAAGGAATTGAGACCAAAAGTCACCTCTACTGAATCTCCGGCTCAGATCCAGAAGAGGTCCGCCTGCTTCTTGCTTTGAACAAATCACTTTTCTAGGTCGTGGTTTCTTGATCAGCACAATGGAGGCCGGGTAACGCTGGGCTCCAGGGACTGTCATTTGGAGTAAATGACACCATGTCTGAGAACAGCTTTGTGTAAACGTGATTACCCCAGAAGACCCATCAGCCTGAACGGTCCAGCCCCAAAAGCCAGCTTGGCTCAGGCAGGCCCCACATCTGGGCCAGCAACAGCCTCTGCCAGATGTGCTGCGGATCCCACCACAGTCCTTATGTGCTGATGTGTGGAGGCAGGCATCTGCCTCTGAGGCTGCTGCCCACAGCAACCACACCAACCTCGCCAACCAGTTATTGGACACAGGCAGGCAGGTCAGGCACCATTGAAGAGGGCCAGGAAATAGAAGCCGAATGAATGAATAAATGCACGAAAGCAACAACGGCCTAAGTCATAATACTATTTTAACTGATGTTTTAAAATTTATTGAAGTGAGCAACTGTTTGGCTCAGGGGTCAGCAAACTTATCCATAAAGGGTGAAATAATGAATATTTTAGGTTCTGAGGGCCATACAGTCTCTGTCACAACTACTCAACCACTGCCGTAGCATAAAACCAGCCATAGGCAATACACCAGTGGGCATGGCTGTGTTCCAATAAAACTTTATTTACAAAACAGGTAGTGGGCCAGATTTGGCCAACCCCTCTGGTTGAACCAGCCAAATTGTAACTATGTAGCTTCAGCAGTGTCCCTGAGTCTTCCTCACCATCCCTTTATCTGATGTATCACCAGGTTCTATCTATCCTTCCTTCTAAATAGTGTCCCCTGCTTCCCATACCACAGCCACCGACCTGGTCCAGCCCCATCACCCACCTTCTGGACACTCCAACAGCTTCCTGCCTTCAGCCTCTTGCTCCTCTCGTCCAATTTCTACTCAGAAGCAAAAGAATCCACCCAAATCACCAGTCTGGCTGTGACATCCCCTTTCCTGGCACCTGTGTCCTGACAGGTTGCACAGTCATTCCAGCCTGGGGGCCATTGTTTGTCCAGCTTCATGGCTCACTGCCCTCCCTGGCTCCCCACTCTGGCCAGATTGAACATCTTTCAGTTCTCCAAACATGCCATGAAGTAGGTATTGTTATTATTTTACAAATGAAAAAACTGAGGCCCAAAGAGTTTATGTCATCTTGTCCAACATCACAAAGCTCGTGAGTGGCAAAGCTGGGACTCAAATCCAGACCATCTGACCACCTGTTTTCGACTGCTCCTCTGATGTGTGGACATCTGGCTACAACAAAAAAGAGGAAGACCGTGGTGATTAATAGGATCAATAATAACATGATTAACAATAATAACAGTATTATTAGTAATAAGATTTGATTCTTATGGTACTTACAATTTGCCAGGTGATTTTATAATAATCATTTCACAAATAACTCACTGATTTAATCCTTGGGCAACTCTGTGAGGGAGACACTATTATCATCCTCATTTTATAGATGAGAAAAATGAGGCACAGAAAGGTTAAGTCACTTACTCAATGTCACACAGCAGGTAAGTGTGGAGTTAGGATTTGAACCCAGGCAATTCAGTTCTGGAGTCTGTGTGTTTGACATACAATATTTCTCTTCAATTATGTATATAGAGCATTTGCCACATGTCAGCTCCTATGCTGCTGGGTGCTCCAGATACATTAACTCATGTAACCTTCTCAAAACCCTATATGGGCAGAAAAGCATTCAACAAAATCCAACATTCATTCATGATTTAAAAAAAAGAAAGAAATGAACAAAAACAAAAACTCTCAGCGAACTACATATAGAGAGAAATTTTCTCAACTTGATAAAGAACTACAAAAAACAAAACAAAACCTACAACCAACATCGACATGATACTTAATGGTGAGAAACTAGATGCTTTCCCCCTAAGACAGGGAGCAGGATAAAAATGTCCTCCCTCACAACTCCTACTTAACATCATACTGGAAGTCCTAGCTAATGCAATCAGATAAGAAAAGGATATAAAAAGTATGCAGATTGGGAAGAAAGAAATAAAAACTGTCTTTGTTCACAGATGACATGACTGTCTATATAGAAAATCCCAAAGAACAGACAAAAAAACTCTTGGAACTAATTATAGATATCAAGGGATTATAGTAATGTTGCAGGATACAAGGTTAATATACAAAAGTCAATTGCTCTCCTATATACCGATGAACAAGTGGAATTTGAAAATTAAAACACAACATCACTTACATTTGCACAAAAAAGATTTATACTTAGGTATAAATATAACAAAATATGTACAAGATCTATTTAAGGAACACTACAAAATCTGATGAAAGAAATCCAAGATCTATATAGAGAGATATTCCATGTTCATAAATAGGAATAGGCAATCTTGTTAAGATGTCAGTTTTTTCCAACTTGCACTATAGATTTAATGCAATACCAATTAAAATCTCAGGAAGTTATTTTGTGGATACCAACAAACCAATTC
>NW_007728924.1:90747-92275 GCF_000696425.1 Galeopterus variegatus
TTAGGTATAAATATAACAAAATATGTACAAGATCTATTTAAGGAACACTACAAAATCTGATTAAAGAAATCCAAGATCTATATAAATGGAGAGATATTCCATGTTCATAAATAGGAATAGGCAATCTTGTTAAGATGTCAGTTTTTTCCAACTTGCACTATAGATTTAATGCAATACCAATTAAAATCTCAGGAAGTTATTTTGTGGATACCAACAAACCAATTCTAAAATTTATATGGAGAGGCAAAAGATCCAGAATAGCCCACACAACACTGAATAAGAACAAAGTAAGAGGACCGACACTACCTGACTTCAAGACTTACTAGAAAGCTACAATAATTGAGACAGTGTGGTATTGGCCAAATAACAAACATATCAATGGAACAGAAGAGAAGGACCCAAAAATGAGCCCACACAAATATGGTTACTGACCTTTGACAAAGGAGCAAAGGCAATTCAATGGAGAAAGGATGGTCTTTTCAACAAATGGTACTGGGACAAAAAAAAAAAAAAAGAACATAGACATAGACATTATACCTTTCACAAAAATTAACTAAGAGTGGACATGCACATGCAAAAAAAAAAAAAAGAACATAGACATAGACATTACACCTTTCACAAAAATTAACTAAGAGTGGACATGCACATGCAAAAAAAAAAAAAAGAACATAGACATAGACATTACACCTTTCACAAAAATTAACTAAGAGTGGATCATAGGCCTAAATATAAAACACAAAACTATAAAACTCCTAGAAGATAACATAGGAGAAAATCTGGGTGACCTTGAGTTTGGCTATGAGTTTAGATACAACACCAGAAGTATGACCTCTGAATGAAAATACTGATCAGGTAGATTTCATTTCATTAAAAAGTTCTGCTCNTGGTGCTGACAACACCAAGTCAAGGGTGTCGTCACCCCTTACCAGTCATCTTTAAAAAAAAAAAGAACCTGTATCCAAAACATACAAAAAATTCTGAAATTCAACAGTAAGAAAACAAAAACCCAATTGTTAAAATGGGCAAAAGATCTAACCAGACTTCTCACCAAAGAAGATACACAGACGGCAAATAAGCACATGAAAAGATGCTCAACATCATACGTCATTAGGGAATTGCAAGTTAAAAAACCAAAATACCATTACACACCTATCAGAATGGTTAAAGTCCAAAAATCTGACAACACCAAATGCCAGGGAGAATGCAGGGCAACAGGAACTCTCGTTCATTGCTGGTGGCAACGTAAAATGGCAAGGCCACTTTGGAAGGCAGTCTGGCAGTTTCTTACAAAACTAAATGTAGAAAAGACATGGAGGAACCTTAAATGCAGGCGACTAAGTGAAAGGAGCCAGTCTGAAAAGGCTGCGCACTGTATGATTCCAACTATATGATATTCTGGAAAAGGCAGAACAGTGGAGACCATAAAAACATCAGTGGTCCCAGGGGTTCTTGTAGTAGGGGGTGAAGGATGGCAAGAGGAGAGGAGTGGGACGGGGGTGAGTAGAAGTACAGGGAAGTCTCGGGCAGT
>NW_007728924.1:93429-99133 GCF_000696425.1 Galeopterus variegatus
AAGAGTGAAACGATGAAAACCATACGTGTTAGTTAATAATAATATGTGAGTATTGGTTCATCGGTTATAACAAATGTACCACACTAATACAAGATGTTAATAAAAGGGGAGACTCTGTGTGTGCGTGTGTGTGTGTCTGTGTCTGTGTGTCTGTGTGTGTTGGGGGGTGTATAAGAACTCTCTGTATGATTGCTCAATTTTTCTATAAACCTAAAACTGTTCTAAAAAATAACGTCTATTAATTTGAAAGAAAAACCTTATATGGACAGATTATTATTACTCTTATTTTATAGATGTGATTACCACTCTAATTTTAAGGAGGGATATTTTATATACCTTCTTTCATAGAAGAGGAAATTAAAGCTTAAGGAAGTTGCATGCACTATTCAAGGTCACACAGCTGCCAAGGGACAGGGTCAAGCTTTGATTAGTGGACAGGTGGCAGAAAACCCTCAGGGTGTGGTGTCCAGAACCTATCAGCACTTGGAACAGACCCACAGGCATTTCAGTCTCTGTTCAGCTCCCTCCCACCCACATCCCTGCATCATGGCCTTTCAGGTGAGCCAGAGCAGGGACCTGCAACCCACACCCTGAGCCTGCCTTGTATGAGGTCCTTGCTAGGCTCTTCCTGCTCACCATTCCTCACCCTTTGTATGCAGGACACCCAGGAGATGTCTGCAGAAGTCTACCCCTGTCCAGTTGGTTCTGTCTCAAGAGGTGAGCTGATATGCAGAACAAAAACGTAGCTTAAGGTGAAAGATGTGACCTCTGCCCCAGTTGCCATGGCACCAACTAGACCAGAAATACAGGGTGTGAGCGTGAGCTTGTGCTAGCTCCACGGCTTCTTTCAGCATGGGAAGCCCATGATTGAATGGGACCTCTGATGGCATCAGGTCCAAACATCACCTCCCATCGGAACAAGGACCAAGGGGCCTCGCTCATGGAGAAGTGACATCTGCCATGGGAATTCCCAAGAACACCCTTGGATGAGAACCAGTAGTGGAGCAGAGGGTAGTTGTCCTAAATGCTAACCATGAAGCTAATCTTAGACAAGACAGCAGGAAGCTCCTAGGACAACTGCCTGACCCACCAAGATGCTGACCAGCGGCTCCAAGACTCTTGCTGAGAGTCTGAGAGCCATTAGGAATGGAGGACACATGTCCATCTGACACCTAGTCAGAGAACCACAGGGAATTCTGGAAGCAGGAGGAACCCTAATCATAGTCCCTTGGGCTAGCCCAGAGAGGGCCTTTTGGCTGGGGGGAAGAAACAGGAAAGAATCTGAGAATACGGTGAGATCCAAGATTGGTCTTTATTTATAAGAAGGGTTTTTCCGCATGAACTCCTATGTTTGAGCTCTTTACCTGAGCCATTTACAACGGCCTTTCTTCTACTCCTGCTTAAACTCTTGACAGCCCTGCAAGATGGGTGTATTTGTCCCCATTTTAGCAGATGTGGCACCTGAGGCTCACAGAACTGAAATCACCTCCTGGGCACAGTCACACAGGACATAATGACCAGAGCTCCTCCCCAGACCTTCTGACCCATGCCCTCGCTCTTCACTACCCCACACTGCCCAGCACATAGAAAGTGTACAGGAAACTTTAGCAGATTCTCACCAAAAGGAATATTGTCCTTCCGCCCCACTCCTGCAGGGCTCAGCAAAGGGCTGTCTTTTCTCACCGTGACCCAGATCAGTGAAGGCAGGTGGCTCCATCCATCACTCTGGGTCATGGTTACCCTAGTTACCATGGTTACCCACTGAGCCAAGCCTTGGGTGGGGCCAATGAGAATGACCCTGAGTCCAAAGGAAACAGGCCATGCCTCCTCCACTGCCTGGAAGCTCCAGGGCTGAGGGACTTGGCCTTTGAAGGAAAGAAGCGGATGAGGTCAAGGTCTCAGCTTATAGTCCCAGCTCTGCCACTGGCTGGCTCCATGATAAGTATCGAGAGCCTTAAAATGTTCATATCTGTGACCCAATAATTTCATTTCTAAGGGTCTCTCATAATCAGAATCCAGATGAGGACTCCCGTGCACAGATGTCTCCATTCTGTCATTCATAAAGCAAATGTTTGGAAACAATCTAAGTGTCCAATAAAAGGGAAGTAGTTAGGTAAACTATGGAACATCAACTCATAAATGACTTTGCAGTAAAAGAAACATATTTATAAAGGGTTTGAAATCACAAGAAAAAAAACTTACATTCTAACGTTAAGTGTAAAATGGAATGCACGATTGCCCACTAAGCATGACCCCGACTGTGCAAAGTAAAATGTGCAGGAAAAAAGACCAGAAAGAGACACAGCACCATGTCAGCACTGTGAGTATGGGCATTAAATAAATACAAAAGGAAGTGACTTTTTCCTACAGGTCTGCACTTCCAATTTTTCTGCAATAATGATTACTTCTATAATCCTTATACTTACTCCTATAAAGGAAAATATAAAATCAACCTTATTATTTTTTAAATTTATTTCATTTATTTTTTTTGAAAGTCTGTTGTGAGCTTGATTGCAATCTCCCATAACAACGTCTGTCAAAGAAAATGAATGATAGTTACATATTTAACAAGTTACACAACATATATAAAGATTATTATTCCCCAAAAGAGTTATGTAAAGTTAATGTTTAATTAAAATATTTATATCAATGGTACTTTGTAGACTGCTTAATAGTCTCTTTTTAAAATCTTTTTTGGTTCTTTAAAAAGATCAACAAAATTTGCAAACCTTTATCTAGACTGACCAAGAAAAAAAAGAGGGAAAGCAGAAATTACTAAAATCAGAAATAAAGCAGGGGCGTTGCAGAGCACGTGCTTCTGTTACGCTGGAGTGGGCTTTGAGGAGAGACGTCCTCTTCTTTTGCCATTCTCTGCTGGTGACTCTCCTTGTGTCACTGCAGTTGGATGTCTGGCAGGCTGCCGCACAGTAGCTGCGGCTACTACTGTGGTGTCAAGCCACTTTTGCTGCAGCCATGGCTGTGGTGGTGGCTGTGGTGGCTATGGTGGGCCACCCGGGAGGAAGTGTGCTCTGCATGCTCTTTGCCTGTGTCCCAGCAGGGGATGCTGCCCTTGGCTCCTGCCTAAGGATGCCAGGAGTGCTCTGTTTCTTCTAAAACAAAATATAAGACAGATCAGAAGATTCAATATCTAAAGATGTTAATTCTCCTCTCAAACTGATGTGAAAATTCAATAAAATCACAGTAAAAAGAATCCCAGCAGGTTGCGTGTGTGTGTGTGTGTGTATACACCACAGGTATGCAGTCATGCGTCACTTAATGGCAGGGATACGTTCTGAGAGATGCGTCCTTAGGCAATTTCGTCTTTGTGTGAACACCCTAGAGTGTGCTAACACAAACCTAGATGCATAGCCTACTGCGCACCTACGCTGTATGGTATGGCCTATTGCTCCTACATGAGTCACGCATTGCTCTGTGGTGTTACAATGGCTACGATGTACTGGGCGATAGGAATTTTTCAGCATTATTATAATCTTATGGGACCATATATGCAATCTGTCATTAACTGAAACATCATTATATGGTGCATGACTGCATATATATATATATATATATACACACACACACACACACACATACACACACACATACACACACACATACATGTAAAAGGTGACAAGATGATTCTAAAATTTGTTTAGAAATGCAGAGAATGGAGAACAGCCAAGTCAAACTTGAAGAACAAGCTAGAAAACTTATACTACTAGATACCAACCTGTTGTAAAGCTACAGCAGTTAGGACAGCATGGTGTTGGTGCAAGGATAGACAGAGCGTCCAGGAACAGACCCACATGGGGTACGTGATGCATGACCAAGGTGACTCTGCACAGCAATGGGGAAAGGAAAGTCTTTCCAACGAATGGGTCAACTGGGTATCCATATGAGGAAAAAGGCTTGACCCCTACTTCACACACCATGCACAAAATTATCCTAGGTAAAGTGTGAATCTAAACGTGAAAAACAAAACAACAAAGCTTCTAAACATAAGGGAATATCTTTATGACCTTCAGGCTGACAAAAATATCTTAAACAAAAACCAGAAAGCACCAACCGTAAAGGGAAATAATTGATAAATGTGGGCACATTAAGATTTCAAACTTCCTCTCATCAAAAGATACCACTAAGTGGGTAGAAAGACAAGCGAAAAAGTGGGAGAAAATATTTGCAGTACATATATCTGACCAAGGACTTATATCCAGAGTATATAAAGAGCTCTATAAATCAATGAGAAAAGAAGACAACCCAATAAAAAAAATGGGCAGAAGAAATGGACAGGTACTTCACCAAAGAGGCTATCCAATGGACTTATTAAAATTGCAGTGTGATACTGTTTCAAGCTTATAATGAAAATGAAAAGACTGACAACAAAGTGTTGGCAAGGACATGGAGCAACTGGAACTCTCACCCATTGCTGGTGGAGTACAGAAGTGTACAACTCCTCTGTCAAACTGTTTGGCAGAATTCACTAAAGTGAATATATGCATATACCATGACCCAGGAATCCCATCAGTAGGTACAGACCCACCAGAAATGAGTGGCCACGTGCCCAAAAGGCATGTACAAGGATGTTCTGGGTAGCATTATCCGTGACAGCCCCAAAACTAGAAGCACCCCACGTGTCCGTTAACAGTAGAATAGACAAATAACTTGTGGTATCGTCATACAGTAAATTGTAATTGGCAGGAGAACGAGCAATCTACAACTGCACACAACAGTATGGGTGACTCTCAGACCTGAGGCTGAGAGAAAGAAGCCAGAGGCCAAAATAGTACATGACTTGTCATTCCATTTATATAAAGTACAAAAATAGGTGACATTAATCTATGTTGACAGAAGTCAGGATAGTGATTTCCTTCGAGGGATGGCTGGAGAATGGGATGGGGCACAAGGAGGGTTCCTGGGGTGCTGAAAATGTCCTGGATCTGGCTGCTGGGTGTCCAGGGACCATGAGAGAGAACATGCACTCTCATCTGGTCCTTTTCACCATGTGCCTCCACAACCCCCAAGCTGGAGCCCTCTCCCTGGGCAGCTGGAAGATTCCAACCCCAGCCTCCAGACTCCATGGCAAGGCTCTTTGACAACTTTCTCCAAACACTCCTGTGATCTTCAGCAGTGCCCTCACCCTGTCCCCCCTTTCTGGTCCCCCTGCAGTGGCCCTGCTGCACTCCATCTCAGCCACCATCCTCTCCTTGAACACTCCCAATGGTCTCAGGCCCCACTGGCACTCCCACACACCCAGCCACTCTCCCCACTGCAGATCAAGAGAGGTTGTTCCCTTCTGCCAGTCCCTCAGACACTTTGGACAATCTGCTTGGCACACCCTCTGCCTCCTGCCCCCACTAGACCCCTTCCCCAGACAACTCTGCCCCTCTTCAGATCTCAGCTTAAACATCATTTCATCAGAAAAGTCTCTCCCAACAATATTGTGTCCACCCTCCTCCCCACCATCACCCAGGACACGTGTTATCACCTGATGTACGTGCATCTACCCACAAAGCTCCATGTGGACAGAGATTGTGTCGTGCCCACTGCCTGGCACACAGTAGGTGCTATATAAGTATCTTTGAATGGTCAAACTAATGAATGAATCACATGGCTATCTCCATAGTTACCCCTGTCTCCTCTATCACATGACCCTAATGAAGCCTCCCCCTTTGCCAAACCTACCTTCTAGGAAGGATTTTTT
>NW_007728924.1:100122-101975 GCF_000696425.1 Galeopterus variegatus
TCTTTCCCAATGGTTCCAACGAAAGTTCTAGTAATTGGTTTCATTGGCCAAACTTGGGTCACGTGTCTATCCCTACACCAATCCCTGTGGTCAAAAGGATGGAATTCTCTGATTGGCCAGGCCTTGTTACATGCCCATTTCTAGGGGATGTAGACCCAGCATGTTGGCTCAGTTGGCAAGAGCCCCTGGTAGGAATTATAATAACAGCAGCCACCTTAATTCCAGGCTTTGTAGGGTCCTGACCTTGCACTCAGTCCTGCATTGTGGTCCCATTTCATTTTCACAAAGATCCTGCAAGGGCAGGGTTACTATCTCCATCTTAGTGACAAAGAAACAGCTCTGGGCAGGGAAATGTCTTTCCCAAGGTCATGGGGAGTGGGGGGCAGAGCAGCATAAGAACTTGACTCCTAAGTCCACAGCTTGTGCCAGGCCAGCCCCCTCCTGCCTCCCTGATCCCATCGTCCACTCCCCGCAACCTGTGCCCCGGCCCATTAGTCTCTGCTGTTGTGCAGGATGCAGCAGCTTCCAAACACAAGAAGATCCCTACAGGAAACTCCTGGATGAGAAAGGGCATGTCCTGGATCTGCCCAGACGCTCATCAAGTCTGCTCAAATAAGCAGGCTGAAGACTGACAGAAGCAAAGTCATCATGGGTCAGCCTTGACCCTTCCCCAGTCTGGTGCTCCTGCTCCCCACCTGCCCCACGGCCAGCTGCCAAGGCTGGGGGAGGGGTGCAATGAGCCCTATCTGGGCAGCTGAGGGGCTCCCAGGCTGCTCAGTCTCAGCAGGGGCCAGCCACCTTGGAAGGGCAGGTCCGCACTGCCCTGGGAGGTGGGCCGGCTTCCACCACTCTCATAGAGGAATGGAGAAGACAGGGTGAGGCCAATGCCAGTGGAAGGACAAGACAGGACTAGATTCATCTCTTACAGGCATTTGCCCTTTGCAAATCCTTGGCCGAACTAAGATGTTCCCTATGCCCCATTTTAACACCCTTCCTTGAATCAAGTTCCAGAAACGAGGTTCTATCTCCAGCCTTGCCTGTGGGTTTGCCCTTTAGTAATAATAAAAACAACAACAGCTTCCTTGTGTATTACGACAGCCCTGTGCCAGGTGCTGTTCAAAGCCCTTTACAGATAATAACTCATTTAATCCTCTCAACAACTCTATAAGGTAAATATTATTATATCCATTTTACAGAGGAGGACACTGGTAAACACAAACGAAAACTATAAAGCCACTCCGACTTCACTGCCAGTGATCTCCATTAGTTTACCCTCTAACTGCTGAGAGTCCTACGGGACAAAGTCTACAAACTGGGCCACTGCTAACTTCAATGCGTTTTGCTACATTTTCATTCATTCATTCATTCATTCATTCATTCATTCATTCATTCATTTTTGGTTGGCCGGTACAGGGTTTGAACGCCAGACCTTGGTGTTATCAGCACCAT
The DNA here is from genome assembly GCF_000696425.1 of Galeopterus variegatus. NCBI lineage: Eukaryota > Metazoa > Chordata > Mammalia > Dermoptera > Cynocephalidae > Galeopterus > Galeopterus variegatus. The sequence goes on from NW_007728924.1 coordinate 101,572, forward strand.
GCTCCAACCAACGGAGCAAACCAGCCAGCCCTTTTGGTCTTTAATGGTCTATTTTCATCACGTTCTGTTTTGTAAGCAATCCCAAAATACCTTCAGAAGTAGGCATGGTATAAATCCCAAGTGATTTTTGAAACCTGTTTCTTCAAATCATTTGAATGATTTATTAATTCATCCAACAAATAACATCTGATAGCACGGCTTGTAGGGACAGCATAGGGGGCAGGACAGAGAGGCCCAATACAGACACACGGGTGCCAGATCACACAGGACCCCATGGACCACAGGAAGGAAGTGAGATTTTATCCCATGGCTATGGGAAGCCAATCAAAAAGCCTACAAAGCCAGGCCGGCCCGGTGGCGCACTGCGCTAGTGCGCCGCTTGGGAAGCGCGGCTGCGCTCCCGC
>NW_007728924.1:102156-106477 GCF_000696425.1 Galeopterus variegatus
CAATGCGTTTTGCTACATTTTCATTCATTCATTCATTCATTCATTCATTCATTCATTCATTTATTTTTGGTTGGCCGGTACAGGGCTTGAACGCCAGACATTGGTGTTATCAGCACCATGCTCCAACCAACGGAGCAAACCAGCCAGCCCTTTCGGTCTTTAATGGTCTATTTTCATCACGTTCTGTTTTGTAAGCAATCCCAAAACACCTTCAGAAGTAGGCATGGTATAAATCCCAAGTGATTTTTGAAACCTGTTTCTTCAAATCATTTGAATGATTTATTAATTCATCCAACAAATAACATCTGATAGCACGGCTTGTAGGGACAGCATAGGGGGCAGGACAGAGAGGCCCAATACAGACACACGGGTGCCAGATCACACAGGACCCCGTGGACCACAGGAAGGAAGTGAGATTTTATCCCATGGCTATGGGAAGCCAATCAAAAAGCCTACAAAGCCTAGTCATTGGGAGCATGGGCTGTGTAGCCAGATGGCCTGGGTTCAAATCCTTGCTCTGCTACTCACAAGCTACAGGACCTTGGGTGAGCTACTTAACCTCTTTGGGCCTCAATTTCCTCATCTGTAAAATGGGGCTTGAAATGAGTTTGCACATGGATGTGTTAGAACAGGGCCCGGCACACAGTAACTCAGTAAGCACTCACCCTTAAGGACTTTAAGCCACGTCCGCTGAAGAGACTTTGCCACTAGGAGACTGAGGCCCGAGTGATGTGGTCACCTCCACAAGTGGCACAGCTAGGTCAATCACTCAATAATCATGGATGAGGGTCTTCTGAGTGCCAGGGCCCAGGCTGGAGGCATAGACCCATCCTAGAGGCACTCAGCCAAGTGGGACTCAGGAGGAGAGCCCAGACCCCTGGGCCCAGGGAAACTGCGGCCACCAGCTCAGCTGGCCCAGGTGATGGAGGCGGCTGTGGTCTAGGGTCAAGCCTTTTTGTTGTTCCAGTTACTCCCTAACCAAGCTCTGCTATGCAAGCTCCTGGGGCCATGTCCTCTGTGCAGCGCAAACCTCAGCAGCACCTGCTGCACACCCAGTACTTGGGAAGAGGCCAAGGTGCAGCACCAGGGTCCTGCCTTTGAGGAAATCCTCTGTCCTCCACGTCCCCAAGTGGGACTCAGGAGGAGAGCCCAGACCCCTGGGCCCAGGGAAACTGCGGCCACCAGCCCAGCTGGCCCAGGTGATGGAGGCGGCTGTGGTCTAGGGTCAAGCCTTTTTGTTGTTCCAGTTACTCCCTAACCAAGCTCTGCTATGCAAGCTCCTGGGGCCATGTCCTCTGTGCAGCGCAAACCTCAGCAGCACCTGCTGCACACCCAGTACTTGGGAAGAGGCCAAGGTGCAGCGCCAGGGTCCTGCCTTTGAGGAAATCCTCTGTCCTCCACGTCCCCCCTGGCTTCTCCTACAAGACAAGGGAAGCTAGATAACTTGCGTGAAAGCCCCAGGCCAGGCTTGGCACACAGTAGGCACTTTGCAAATACACATCTATTCACTGTGAGGAACACCTCACTGGACAAAGAACTAACTTCATCCATCCAGAGGAAAATAAGACCAGAACATGATGGGGCCACAGGTAATTCAGCATGCCCAACACTGTCCCATTGGTGGCTTCTCTCCTCAGCACCTGCTCTCATCTCCTGGCCATGTGCTCTGATGGGACAGATTCTGAAATGGGGGGATCCAGGCACTTGGGACAGAGTCCTGCCTCTGCTGCTAACTGCTTTTGAGACTTTGGGACTCCGTGGCCCAATGGGTAAAACAAGAGGTTTGGACTAGACGTTTGTGAGGTCTTACAGCCACGTAATCTTCGCCCAAAGGACATTCACTCGTGTCTTACTCTGTACCAAGCCCTGGACTCTATCCCACAACACTGGAGGGGAGCCCCTGTGCTGGGAGCACACTGAACAAGGTCACTGTATCAATCCTGGAGGACTTGCTGGAGAAGGTGGTGCCTGGCCTAAGTCTCACAGAATGAGTAGCAGTTGGGCAGGTAGAAGAGTAGGGATTCCACCTGTGGCACTGAGAAGTCCCAGTTGGACTTGTGTGACTCTAGAAAGCACCGTGGCAACTCTGCAAAAGAGACTGGAGACGCTCCCTGGAGTCCAGAGAACAGTTAGGGGCAGGTGGTGGGATCCAGGTAGCCTGTGGACATCTTGGGCTGGACCTCATTATAGAATGTTCTAGACTGGAAGCTGGGGAGTCCTCAGGATGTAGCTGGTGGCTGAGGCCATGGTAGCAGAAAAGACGGCCAAGGAAGAGCATGTGGAGAGAAGAGCAGATGGCAGGGAAGGGAAGCAGGGGGACATCAGCATCCAGCAGCCTGGAGCAGGGAGAGGAGGTACCATTCAGGGACAGCCTACTGTGCTCCGTGTCAGTAGGACAAGGATCAAGAGGTTCTGTTCACCATGCACCTCCCCACTAGCACAGCACAGACACATGGCAGTGCTCGACAAATGTTCCAGTTTTTAAAAATCCTTTAAATTAAGAGATTGAGAAAACCCAGGAGAGGTCAAGGAAAGTGAAGCCCAGAAGAAGAGTGGGCTGCAAGGAGGAGAAAGCAACCTCCAACGTCAAGGCTGCCCAGAGGTCAAAACCATTGGGTTCTGCCCGCAAAGGTCCTTGGTAACCTTGGAAAAAACAGGATTGGGGGCGGGGGGAGATGGACCACAGGGGGTTAGGAGTGACAGGCAAGTACAGACACGGAGACAGTGAGTGCAAGAAACTCCTCTAGACCTCTTGATGAAAAATACACGAGGAAGAGGGAGAAGGGGGGATTAGAAAGGAGGGGATAAAGGAGAGGGGAGGGGAGATGGAGGGGCAGAGAGAGCACAGAAGCTAGAAGGGAATGAATCAGTTGCTTGCTGAGTGATCTCAGGTGAGTCAAGTCACCTAAGCCTCAGTTTCTTCAACTGTAAAATGGAGGAAAACAGCCCCCACAAATTAAATGTAATTGGAAGCACCAAGTGAATTAACTATGCTAAGCATCTAGCACAGTGCCTGGAATGCCACAGGCCCCAGAGAATGTGTCCTTGTCATCCTCTCACCAGAGCCCCACACCTGCTCAGAGCAGCAGGACACTCTCATTATCAAATCATTATCTCCATTTCACACACAAGGAACGTGAGTCACGTGAGTCACAGAGAGACGAAGGGCTGGTCAGTCTCTACCTTCTCAGTCCCACCCAGGGCAGCGCCAGCTCTTCACTGGTGTGAGAAAGGGAAGTATCTGGCACAGGCCCTGGCACAAGAAACATTCTTTGATCGAATGAATGACAAGATTGCCCTGGCCTGGTGGCAACAGTGCTACAGAATAAAAAGAGCCCCAAAGGTAGCCAATCGGAGCCAGGCATATAGGCTTGGGGCCAATCAGAACCAGGCATATGAGCCACGGGAACCACCTAGTCCAGGGATTCTCACCCCAAGGTGTCCTCCAGGCTCAACTAGAAAACCTGTTAAAACTCAGATTCCTGGGCCCCACCCCAGACCTACTGAATCCAAACATAAAGGGGGAAGAGTCCAGGAATCTGTACTTTTAACCTGGTGCTCAGGTGACACTAATGCAGATGTCCAGGGGCCATGCTCTCATTTTACAGAGGAGAGGACCCGCTATGAGATCACATGGCAGAGCCATACAGGGCCTGACGGATCACCTGGGGGTCCAGGCTCTAGGACCCGTCACTCCAGGTGCCTGCGGGTGCCCCACGAGTGGAAGGAAGGGAAAGGGACAGCCGGGAGGGAGGTGGAGACAGTCCAGGACAAAAGCTTACTTCCACCATACACGCCTCCCAGCAAAACTGGAGGGTGGGTGTTGTTTTTTTGTTTTTTGTTTTTTTTAAAAAAAGATGACCGGTAAGGGGATCTTAACCCTTGGCTTGGTGTTGTCATTGTTGTTTTTTTTTAAAAAAGATGACCGGTAAGGGGATCTTAACCCTTGGCTTGGTGTTGTCAGCACCACGCTCAGCCAGTGAACAAACCAGCCATCCCTATATAGGGACCCGAACCCGTGGCCTTGGTGTTGTGTGGGTTTATTGTTGTGTCCATTTTACAGGTGAGGCCAGTAAGTTTCAACAGGGAAAGCCCATTTTCCAAGACTCCCCAGCCCTTATGTGGCAGGACCTGAGCCCGATCTGTCTGGAGCTGGAGCCGACTTCCTCAGTCATCCGGCCACACTGCCTCGCACAGCAGGAGGGAGAAGAGGAGGAAGGGAGCAGCGGGGCGGGGCAGGCGGGGCCGCGGAGAGGGGGCAGGGTGCCCTCCGTGCCCACCCAGGTGGCCGGGCCGAGCGGGGCTGGCTGCTGCGGGGCGG